>NC_092821.1:145311958-145476958 GCF_023375885.2 Dermacentor andersoni | reverse complement strand
AGCAAATTCGACGTGAATAGAGACGCGAGCCCAGCATCAGTTGTCGAAGTAGTCATAATTAGTTTGTTCGAATGGAATGAAAACAAAAACGAAAAAAAACGATAGTTTTGATTGGAACGAGAATGTAAGCGAAATGTCATTTCGAATTTTGTTTCGTAGTGCAGCCGAAATATTGTTGATTTCCGTTCGACGGGAAAGTCGGCAATCCGAAACGACCGACGTCAAGCAGTGCGCGAATCTCAGGGGTGGATCCACGTAAGCGCGTATCTCAGGCAGGATTAGTGCGAGCGATAGCCTGTCGTGCGCTTCACTAATCTGAGCCTGCCGCTCGGCGCACTTATCGGATCGGTATCGTAGCAAAACCCAGGGAGTGCACGCTAAAGAGGTTATCGTTTCGTTTTCTACGGGTACCATGCTTTCTTACCGAAGCTTTATCGACAGTTTCTGTTCGTTTAGGTTCGTTTTATCGGAACAGCGTAATCGCATTTCGGCGAGTACACTCGATGACGTGCAGCTTCCGCGAACATGCTCAGTGCCTTGAGTCATGGCGGTGAGCATGATCTCAGAATTCGTAATTAACTTATTGAGAAAAACAAATACGATGTTTTATTGCTACCTTGGTTCGAAAATTCTGCATGCCAACCAAAACCGTCATGAACCATTACGGATAACTTCTTTTCCGTTCCGGACCAGAACGAGAACGGAACGTTTTTCAGTAGAACGAAACGAAAACCAGAACGAGAAACATTTCGTTCCGCCACCGTAGCCACAACGCTTTTGTGTCCACGCAAAATATCTTATTAAAATTATATTTCTACAGCCTGAATTTGGCTTTGTTGTGTCAATCACTAAAGGAGGGCTGAGGCTACAGCTGACGTGTCATGTAGCCTGAGCATGCAAATATGGCTGCTCTGTCGTCACACGGCCAAACGCACCATTGTTCTTTTTCATAGCGAATTCATATTTGTTTTATTATTACATGAGTATGGATTACACCCAAATAAACTGGGTCAGAATTTCAGCCCAAATTCATTAATAAATCTTGAGTCCTCACACAAGCACATACAGCAGCTCATGTTGTTTGTCCCAGCAGGTTCACGTTTACATTCCTTCAGCAGTTGTTAGCAGGAAGCACGTTTTACTTAAGATAAAAGCAGGACCCCCCAGCACATGTGAAAACTTGAATATATTTTGAGCAGCTTGCCTTTCTTTTATGCACACTTTTAATAGGTGGTGGATCTTAATGTCCCGAAACTGCACAACGTAGTGTGCGGCTATGAAATAATTGTGACTACCTGGGGTACGTTAACGTGCTCCTTTAACAATTGGGTCATGTTTGCATTCCTTAAGCAGGCATTAGCATGAAGCATGTTTTACTTAAGCTAAAAGCAGGACTGTCCAGCGCATGTGAAAATTTAAATAGCACTTCAACATCTTGTCTCTCTTATTTAGGACACTTTTATTATTGGTGGATATTGACGTCCCGAAACTGTACGACGTTGGGGGGGGGGTTCTGGAACAAATTTGACCACCTCGGATACCTTAACGTGCGCCCTTCACGGTGGGTTCAGGTTTACACTACTTCAGCAAGTGCTAGCGTGAAGATCGTTTTACCCGCCGTAGTTGCTCAGTGGCTATGGTGTTGGGCGGCGGAGCACGAGGTCGCGGGATCGAATCCTGGCCACGGCTGCCGCATTTAAATGGGGGCAAAATGCGAAGACTCCCGTGTACTTCGATTTAGGTGCACGTCAAAGAATCCCAGGTGGTCAAAATTTCCGGAGTCCCCCACTGCGGCGTGACTCATAATCAGATCGTGGTTTTGGCACGCAAAACCCCAAAATTAATATTTTCAAAGATTATATTACTTAAAGGGCCCCTGACCAGGCCCTATAGCGAATTTTGGTTATACGCCGGAAGTTGTTACATGTCCTCTAAGGACTGTTCTGCCACAAAAATTTTCTAAGTCGGCTAATTAATAGCCGAGATAGAAATATTTCAGTGCCGCGAACCCATCATTTCAGCAAGCGAGCTCCACTGCCAAGCGAGACACTCTCTCCACACGCCCCGTCAAGCCTCTGCAAGCGAATTTCCTTCCCTGCGTTCTCCCATACGGGACCTCGAGGATCGCCTGATGCATACGTCACGGGCCCCGCCTTCATTATTTTCCTTGCTTTTTTCTTCTTTTTTTCTGGCGGCGCGGCGCACTTCTGCTGACGGCGTCGCGCGCGAGCTGTTGCGATTGTCTTGCTAGCATAGGGCACGATTTTATGCGCGCTGCGCACGTGCACACCTGACTAGCGGTATGAGTCAGTGCTACACAAATACCGAGGCAGACACAAGCGAGTCACGAGCATGATCCCACTCTGGAACAGGGTAGAAAGTTACGTAGTTTCGGTGTCTGCGCGCGGTTGCACGACGTGGGAGCAAGCGGTCTAAATCGACGTGCATCTCTCTTGCTGCGGTGCGAAGTTAAACAAAAGCATGCATACATTCGGTTTGTGTGTTTTATTATTTCTCTAAACTTTCATTCGTCTATTCAAGCAGCATATTACACAAATAACAGATGTTGCCTCGAATAATTCTCTAAGTCACGTGTCACCGTGAGAGACGTCACAGTGAAAACGTGTACGTAGGTGCACTAGCACGCGTACATCATCCTCCGGCTTGGAGCGCGGCGTTCGATTTGAAATTTCAGGTCTTTCCGCGGCGCGCAGCGATGTAGTATTTTGCAGACACGATCGTTAGCGTGCAATGCATGCTCTGCGCTTGTCAGCTCAACATGGCTAGACCTGGTGGGGGGCCCTTTAAGGTAAAAGCTGGACTGTCCAGCGCATGTGAAAATTTAAATAGCCCTTGAACAGGTTGGCTCTTTCTGTGGCACACTTTTATTAAGTGGCGATTGTTAACGTCCCGAAAATGAACGACGCGGTGGAGGGACCCGGACTAATTTGGACCACCTGGGACACATTCAGGTACCCTTTTTCGGCGGGTTTACGTTAACACTCCTTCAGGAGTTGTTAGCATGAAGAATGTTTTACTTAAGATAAAAGCAGGACTGTCCAGCGCACGTGAAAATTTAAGTAGCATTTGAACATCTGGTCTGTCTTTTTTGGGAAGCTTTTATTAGGTGGTGGATCTGAATGTCCCGAAACTGCATGAAATAGAGAGGGATTTTGGAATAATTTTGACCAACTGGAGTACTTTAAGGTGCACATAACTTTAAATGAAAGCTTTTCCGTGTTTCTGTGCGGTCTAAAGACATTCAGGTGCTCTGGATAAACGTGAGTGGGGTCCCATAACATAAGACGCTTGACGTTTTAAAACAAGAGGTACCATTTAATATGTAGTATATGGAAACCAGGAGACCAGAAGTCAACCGTTCAACCAATTTACAAAATTGAACCAGTGGTAGAAACTGCCCCTCTATGGGTCTCACAATGAAAGCATGATGTGCCACACGAGATTGTTGTAAAGGAAGACAAGTACTGTGGTAACGATGCAGCTAATTTATTTAATAACCATTTTGTTAATGCCTGTGCTTCAACTTCTACATAAGCTTTTTGCACTGAACGTAATACTCGGACTTATATAAAATATCGCGTCAACGAGACTATATTTCTTACCCCTACGTCTGAAACTAAGATTTTTTCTGTTCTTAATTCCTTGAGTAACAAATCAGCTGCTGGCGAGGATGACTATAAAGTCCAGCCTATTAAAGCAGTTGCTCACATAATCTGTGGCCCCATCGTACAATTTGTAACAGTATATTATCCAGTGGAATTTTTTCTAAGAAAATGAAGATTGCTCGTCTCGCTGTAATGTTTAAGGGCGGGAAACACAATGACTTGAATAATTAGAGACCAATTTCGGTATTGCCGGTATTTTCCAATGTGGCTGAACGTATTATATATAAGCGTACAAATAGTTGTTTTCTGGATAAAGGCGTTATCTCGGATAAGCAATATGGTTTTCAGAAGAATAAGTCGACCGAAATGGCATTATTAAGAGTCCCCGACCGAAATGGCAATATTAAGAGTCCCCGAGATACAATTATAAAAAACATCGACGAAAAAAATTTTACCATTGCTATATTCCTAGACTTTCGCAAGGCTTTTGATAGCAAAAACATAACATATTACTAGAGAAACTCCAAGTATATGGCATTAGAGGCATAGCATTATAACTAATGCATAGCTACCTTGAATCTAGATTTCAGTATACTTCCTTGAAAGGGTACACTTCTGAAAAGAGCATGATTAAATATGAGGTACCATAAGGCTCCATTTTAGGGCCGTTATTATTTATTATTTACATAAATGACCCAACAACCTTTCCACTGACAGAGGAAATCATACTGTACGCTAATGGTACTAATGTTTTTTTTTACGGAGCAGACGTTCACGAACTAGAAGTTACCGCAACCCATTGGTTACAAGTACTTAGCGAGTGGCTCTATGTAAATAAACTTGACTTAAATGCAAAAAAAAAGAAATTTACCGTTTTTTCTTCCAAGAATAAGCAAACAGTTTACGACGTAAAACGTTTTTATTCTGGATCGCAACTTGAACACGTGCCAAGCCATTCGTTTCTGGGTGTTACATTTCACAAAAACCTAAGCTGGACAAAACACATAAATGAGGTACGCACTAAGGTTGCAGGATCTGTTGGCTTGCTACAACGGATCCGATGCTTTGTGCCTGTCAGGCTTCGCAGACGATTGTACTTTTCATTTGTGCACTCGCATCTTAACTACTGCCTCTTAGTATGGCGAAACGGTAATAAAACAGATATAGAAAAATTGGCAGTACTGCAACGGTGAGCTGTTCGGTTGCTGAACTTGTCAAAACAATGCATAAGATCTTCTATACTAGTGATACGCTGCAACATTCCTAATATTAGAGACTCTTACAAAAAAAAAAAAGATTTGCACACGGCTATTTAAAGAGATCTGCAGCCACAGTGAACTATTTTCAACTCATTACCTGAGTAGAGACACAGGATACAAACTACGTCACACATCAATAGTAATAAATAAACCAAGGACAAAATATGGCACGCAAACGATTGAATATGAAACCATATGTTTATGTAATATGTACCCTAACATTGTTGACGAAGCTATAAATTGTAGAACAATTCACAAATTTAAACATGCAATACAAAACATAATATTTTCTGATCATAGTGTGTTTAACGAATGTTAATGGAGTTTCTTTGTTTAATGTCAATACTAATGCTATTAATGTTATATTCTGAATGTATAACTTTTGTTAATACCAGAACGTTATTATTTCTTGCAGTGCTCTATTTATTTAGTGACTTGCTAATTGGCAAACGGTTGATACTTTTCAATGTGTTTAACCCATTAATTCCCAGTATATGAAACACTATTCCAAAGTATAAAATATCTCTTCCTCATGTTGTTAGGGTCACTGGGAGGACCAATATTCAATAAAAAATTCGAAAGTATAGTCTGTGAATTAATTATGGAGTGTTGCATATATGCAACGCTGGGCAGTAATGTAGAAGACTTGGGCCAAGCCAAGTGAAAGACTTCTTTTATTAGCACCGTCCCTTCGGGCGCATATCACATCGAAAACAATACAAAGCGTAAGTAGGCCTGTTGGCAGCCTACTGGTGGTAGCTTACAAAACAGTTGCGATCCTTGTTCAAACAAAGCATCACCTGACACTTCGAACAAGAGACATACGTGTACCCCCCTGGGCATGCCTTGCAGCGGTTCCGTCGTGTATTCCATGTGGGCCAGTGTTCCTTGCTGTCTGTTCTGACGTCACGAGGTACATTTAAGCACACTTTCTTGAGTGGTGTGACATTCTCAATTGAAGGGCGCCCTGGTGGTCGCTTGTTGTGCAAGATAAGGCTTGTAGCGAGCTCAGAGAGGAATTCTCTCAAAGGCGGGGGCGACGATCCCTGCTGCTGAAGGATTCTCTTCTGCATGAGCCATGCATTAACAGCAGCCATCTTCAGCGTATGCCAAAATAAATACATATACCAGCGCTTTGACCTGATGGGAAAACGATATGAGAAGCACATTTTGTCAAGAAGGTCCACGCCACCCATCGATCTGTTATAGGCAGGGATGATCGCTGGGCAGTCTACAAAGACATGCTTTTTTTCCTTGCTATTCCATCTTTTAACGGAGGTAACCGGGTTGGTACCAATGCAGTTGGAAAGGAGAGTTACAGAGCGGTTGTCATACCACTTCACGGCCACCATCGTCTTTTGATCACAGGAGGCAACGGAAGTATCGCAGGTACCCCGACCTCGCTTTTTCATCAATTTGTCATCCATTAACTTGCCGCACTTGAGTCTGTTTTCACGGACGGTGCCAATGTAGGAGATTCCCATTTTTGTGAGTTCTTCTACAAGGTGAGGGCCAGTAAAGAAGTTGTCAGCGACGACTAGATTGTCGTCTCGCTTCGGAAGGCTCGAACACAGCTGGAGCACAACACCAGCTCCCAACCCAAGCTGGTAGCCATCCTGGTAGCCATAAAAACCTTTGTTGCAGCGTTGGTATACATCAAAATCGTAGCACAGACCTGATTCTCCAGAACGCGCCCAAACTTTCAGGCCCCATTTGCTTTTAGGTTTATTAGGCATGTATTGCCGAATGTAACAACGTCCACGGAAAGGGATCAGGACTTCGTCCACTGCTGACTTTTTTTCTTGGGGCAAGCCAATCATGTTGCTGCGCAAGGAAGTGAGCCATGGACGCACTTTCCAACACTTGTCTTCTTTAATTTTTTCAGTGGCCGCTTCATTATCAAAGAAATGCAAGTGACTTGTTATTTTCTCAAACCTGTTTCGAGACATAGCCTGGGCCACTAATTCATATCTACTTCCATTTTTCCAGTAAGCACGAACCATGTGCATGTTTACAAGTCCCATCCTGAAGAACATACCCAGCACAGATGTCATTTCCTCAACAGTGAGGTTTAGGGGGGTTCCATGTTTCTGAAAGTAGTACTTGTTGCTCTCATCCACAACAGCTTTCAACATGGATCGGGAAACAAACATGTCAAAGTATTGCTTGGCGCTCAGCGGCTCTGCAGGTGGCAGCGGAAAGTCGTTCTGGAAACTCACTGCTTCATTATCGAACTCCTTTTTCAGCCATGTGTACCGCTTCTTCGCGTTACTTGATTTCCCATCCCTTGCAGGAAAATCTGTCGTGCTTGGAACTTCTGCCTCAGCCTCGTCAGCCTCAGTTGAGTCGGCCCATTCTTCACCACTGCTGTCCCCAGACGGTTCATCTTCACTTCCCTCATCAGCAGAAAAATCACTCTCATTAGTGTCGATTACATCCAGCAGGTTTGCACGAACAAAACGTTTCGGCCTCTCTTTTGGAAGGGAATAGAACAATGCGGTTGAAATGGCAGTGGATGCCTGAAAAATCATTAAAAAAGCAAATTGAGCAAACCAATATGAAGGCAGAGACCTTACCGGTAGTCACATAAATGCACGTCACAATATAGACGACGCATTTCAAGCAGAAGAACAGTGTTGCATATCTGCAACAGCTGAAATTATGACATTTTCTGCCCAGTGTTGCACATATGCAACACACCCCGTGCAAAAAATATCATCTACAACAGAGCAAGCGGCAAGCAACCTTTTACGTTCTAGACTAGTTTCTAGAGTGTTGACTACATACATTCAGTGAAGAAAGCAGCGCAGCTTCACCTAACATCTCATAAAAAAAGTTTACGATACCTTGTTTGCGCAGCTTGCGGAAGACGTGGGTGCCGCCATTTTGCAAAGTGCAGAAAAGACAACTTTTGGCCACCAAGCGGCTAAGATAGTAACTTGGTGAAATGAAAAACCCTCAAGCTACAATAGTATGGACAACTTTGAACGATACAATGGGATCCTCACAAACGGCAGGGTGCGGAACTGGGCGTTGCAGATATGCAACAAGGGGCAATAATGGGTTAAAATTTTGCTTTAATAGTTTTGAAGTTTTCTGTCTTATTAGTTGTACTTTGTTTTATTAGTAAACTGCTACTTCTGCTCCAGCGAGGTAAAGGCCTTAGTCAGGAGGATTATGCCCTCCTTTTGCCTTACCTTGCGGGCAAACCTTGTATTTGTTTTGCGCAAATAAATGAAATGAAAAAAAAAGCAATGTTTAGCTGTATGGAAAACCTTGCACGTTTTACCCACCACAAGTATACCGGCGCTCTCATACAACCCTGAATAACATTTAAGAACAGCTGCTTTACTGGTGAATATCAACTCGTCATTAAAGTAATGGCTCCAAATGGCAACCTCTGAGCGATTAGCTTCAGAGTGAAGCGCTTTCATCTAGTGGAAATATAGCGCAGTTGAACGATTGGGAAGAAGACATTGAACGGGATTGGGTCGACCACTCCACCTTAATTAATATGACATATAAATGCAAGAGAATATGATCGGCCTGCAAGCAGCAGCACACATGTTCCTAGATGAAACATTTGACCTTTATGAGGCATTGAAACTGCAGGAAAGAAGAGGGAAACATGGTATTTGCAGGAACCTTCCAATGATCACTACACTGAAGACAGCAGACTGGAACATGTTTATATCAAGACAATCCTTATTCATAAGTAGCCAACAAGAGAAACCTACCACACATGCCACTCCTAAATTTGTATTGCTGAAGAGGAAATAAGTAAGCTCAGCATTCGTTGCGGCTTGCAGTTGTATGGAAGTGTAGCGGCGGGGTGTAAAATTTATCTGTCTGCCTTGTTTTATCTCCCTCATCCACGCAGTCGTCCGCGAACAACTGGACAACGCAGGAATTCAACCCTTGTGCTCCATCACACGCCCTCCGGTAAGCCCTGCCTCTCTTCATCGACCTCCACCGACGTTTCGACGCTATCGAGATCCGGCCCAATGGCGAACACCAAACGACAAGCCCACTGCTTCCATTGCAGTGGCGTGGGCCACATTTCTCGGTATTGCCGTTATCGTCAGCCCTAGGTCTCATGCTCAACGTTCTCCTATCGCCACAATGACAATTAGCGCCAGCCATTTCATTCTCCAAATGACCCCACATGTCATGACCGTTGCCCTCAGTCATCTACGTCTCTCTGTCGCTCGAGCCATGCGCCGTCGTATTTCATCGCCTCACCCTTCTATACGCTCATCCCCGGAAAACTGACCCATGCTGCTCCCGGATGTGACGCTTCATTGGACTGTCGATCTGCAAACCCTCTCCTTACCTTGCCGACAGATCAGAACCTAATCGCCGTGGAAGTTGACGCCCTACCTGTCATTGCCCTGCTCGACACCGGCGCACACATCTCGGTCACGAGCGCTGATCTCCGGAAGCGGCTCAAAAAAGTGCTCACTCTTGCCGAGTCCTGCGTCGTACGAGTCACTGATGGGGGAACTCCCGCTGTGCTGGGAATGTGTGCCGCTTGTGTCAGCGTCGCCGGTCACCACACACCTGTATTGTTCCACGTACTTGACTATTGCCCCCACGACGTGATCCTTGGCCTTGATGCTTTTTATCTGCCCACTCAGCTATAATTGATTGCTGGGCTAATGTAGTCAACCTTGATTTCCCTGATGTTACCAACCTTACTGACACCGTACCGATCCAGCTCTGTTGCGCCAACTTTGTTCGTCTATCTCCGCATGCACTTACCTGTATCACTTCTGTGCCCAACCCCTGTGTACCAAATGGTAACTATGTCGTCAGTCCCTGTGTCAGTGCCTTACTTTCGCATGGCGCATCGTTTCCTCACACCGTAGGGCTGACAAAACTTACCTTACGCTCCTGAATTTCGGCTTCTGCCCTAAAGTAGTCCCCAATGGGGTATCTCTCGCCACACTGTCACCACCGCACTAGTAAGACCTTTCTTCCCTCTAGCCTCTTCCGTCTTTCTCCAACTCCTCCGCCGCCTGCAGTTCTCATTCCGCCATGTCACCTCCAGCGCAAGACAACATTACCTAGACGATAGCCCTGGACCTTACCCCCACACAAACCGACGATCTTCGTCATCTGCTCACATCTTATTCCGACATTTTTTACCTTGATGGTCGGCCTTTGGGGTCCCTAGTTCAGCATCGCATACATACTGGCGATGCACCGCCTATTCACAGACAGTGCCGAGTAATACGACAGGTGGTTGATAGGATGCTTACCAAGGGCATTATTGAATCATCGTGAAGCCCGTGGGCTTCTCCTGTTGTCTGTAAAGAAAGGTCAACACCTGGCGATTCTGCATAGATTACCACCATCCAAGCAAAATAACAAAGAAGGATACCTATCCCCTGCCGCGCGTACACAACGCATTGGATTGCCTACACGGTGCGACGTTTTTTATTGATAGACCTGCGCTCCCGTTACTGGCAGATTGCCGTCGACGACATGGACGGTGAGAATGCCGCATTTGTTACGCCATATGGCCTTTATCCGTTTCTAGTCATGCCATTCGGCTTGTGCAACGCCCCAGCCACCTTCCTGTGTATGATGGACACGGTCTTGCACAGCTTTAAGTGGTCTATATGCCTTTGTTACCTCGACGACGTCATCGTGTTCTTGCCGACCTTCGCGACACACCTGGAACGCTTTTCGTCTACTCTTTCCTTCTTCCGTGCTGCTGGGCTACAAGTAAATTCTTCGAAGTGCCACTTTGCTCGCCGCCAAACTACTATCCTCGGTCATCTCGTCGACTCATCGGGCGTTCGCCCCGATTCCGCAAAAGTTCGTGCTGTTCTCGATTTTCCTGTGCCGACCGGTGCCAAAGACGTCCGCAGCTTTGTAGGCTTATGCTCTTATTTTCGTAAATTTGTAAGAAATTTTGCGTACATTGCTCAGCCTCTGACTGAACTTCTGAAGAAAGGCGTCCCCTTTTCATGGGGCCCTGACCAAGCTGCTGCCTTCGAATACCTTATCACCCCGCTCACTACTCCGCCATTTCTTGCTCACTTCGACCCATCTGCCCCAACAGAGGTCCGTACAGATGCTAGTGGCTACAGAATTGGCGCGGTTTTAGCTCAGTGTCAATGAGGGCGTGACAAAGTTATTACGTACGCAAGTCGCCTGCTTTCACACGCTGAATGCAATTACTCCATTACAGAGCGCGAGTGCCTCACACTCGTATGGGCAGTGAGCAAATTCCGGCCGTACTGATACGGTCGACGTTTCACTGTTACCAAGGACCATCACGCTCTCTGTTGGCTCTCGACACTTAAGGATCCCACGGATCGTCTAGGTCGCTGGGCACTACGTCTTCAAGAATTCACCTACACAGTGGCGTACAAGTCCGGCCGGCTACACCAGGCTGCCAATTATTTGTCTCGGCACCCCGTCGACACTTTTGACTCCAGTGATGCAATTGCTGAAATTTTCACTCTCTCCGCCTTCCTTCATATCGGCGAGGAGCAAGCACGTGATACATCCTTGACCGAGCTCATCAGCCGCCTCCTTTCTCACCCATCAGACCCCTCGCTTAGCTTGTTGCTCGTTTTGGACGGCATCTTATACCGCCGAAATATGCGCACAGGAGGACACGAACTGCTGCTCGTCATTCCTTCTGATCTCCGGGCCACAGCGGCCGCATTTCGATGGGGGCGAAATGCGAAAACACCCGTATGCTTAGATTTAGGTACACGTTAAAGAACCCCGGGTGGTCCATATTTCTGGAATCCCCCGCTACGGCGTGCCTCACAATGAGATGTTGGTTTTGGCACGTAAAACCCCATAAAAAATGAACAGTACATGTCACTCCATCCAACCTTTTGCCAGAGTAAAACGATGTTTTGGAAACTAAATTGGCTGCTTTACTCCAGCGATACTTTGTCTTTGTTTTTATGGTGTGCATTTATTCGGCAATTTGTCGGTTTGGTTCGTTCCCGCCCTACACGGCAATTGTGCAAGGCTTTTCGAAATAATGGGAATCATATTAATAATGATGGTTGGACGTCAGCGGAAATCGCTGCTGCTATGAAAGACAGCGATGATCTTTGGAGTCGGTGTCGCCTAGCAGCTATATGTGACGCACAAGGTGTCAAATTTAGACTTTGCAGTTGCGAAGTTAATTCTACAATTCGCCTCGCTAAACGTAATCACTTTCGCAGCAAATTTATGCATACCCGGTACAACTGCCGTAAAACTTGGTCCCTAATACATGACCTTAGAGGTACTAGTAAAAAAAGTGGGATAACTACTTTCCCTCCCACTTTTAACCTAATCGCGAGATTATTGCAAATGATTTTAACAATTTGTTTTCCGGATTATGAGGTTTGATTATACCACAACTGGATTCCTGCACTCTAAATACTACAAACCTGAAGCCGGCTTATCGCCCGCATCTGACAGATTGTGACTAAAATCGACTCTTTCAGTCTTAAAACTCAATAAGGCGTTCGGTACTGAGAGCATTTTGGTCGTTGGGCTTTGAAGAAACTATAGGTGCATTAGGTGGTTTTGCAATAAATTATCACCGCTTGCCATGTGGCGATACCCTAGTCATATTGAAAACGGGAGACATTATACCAGTCAACAGAAAAGTATATCCTAACCGACTCCCAAACAGCATGCCGAAACTACATGTTCGGCAGAATAGGTCACAGAGCGCTCCGCATACTCCGCTCTGAAGATCCCCACACACAAAACCCAGAAAAAGAACAACCAATTAGACACACGATAATGTGGACGCCGGGTCACACGGACGTGGAAGGCAACCGTGAGGTCGACAGGGTAGCTCGAGGATACACTGCATACCGAGCACCCTCCGCCAATGACCTCGAGGAAACCGAGCCAGTCCCCAGAGAATACTCGGCTATCCTGAACCACTATAAGGGCAGCAGGAAGCGGTACCCCCCACCGCATAGCTCTCTCACTAGAGAGGACTCCGTAGCTTGGAGGCTGCTACAGATGGGTGCATATCCGAACTTAAACACCCTCAGCAAAATACAACCCACACAGTACACTGACAAATGCCCATGGTGCCAGGAAACACCCACGCTCTACCATATAACGTGGGCCTGCCAGAAAACAAATGCGGCACCAATAATACCAAACCCAAGTGCGGAGCAATGGGAAGGAATGCTCTCCAGCGACCGTCAGGACGTCCAACTAGGGCTGATCCGACGGGCCCAGCTGGCAGCGGCATCCAGCGGAGCCCTGGACTAGGGGCAGACGGCCATTGCCAAGAAGATGGACGACACCATCTGACTCCGCGAAATTCACAAAATTTTCTAGAGCTCAATAAACGTTTTCCTCCTCCTCCTCCTCGAGGCAAGGTGAAAAATTATCGGCCTGTATCAGCTTAAGCTTACTTGACACATATTTTAGAGAAGCATATGCTCCTGACTATGAATAGCTTCCTTTATACTCATAACATACTGTCACCGCAGCAATATGGCTTTATAAAAGGTAAATATGCACAGGCGTTTCCAGATGACTTTTCCTGCTTCCTTGAATTTCTGCTTGGAAAGTAACCAGTTAGTGTGCGTGTTGTTTTTTTACGTAAGCCAAGCATATTATAGTGATAGTGTCGGTCATGGTTTTTCGTTAACGAAGCTTTCAATGTCTGGATTTCGTGATTTGCTTCTGTCACTGCTTGACATTTTTTTTCCGGTGCCGGTTTCAGTACATCTCGTTTCGCAACTTTCACAGCACCATTCTGCCTATAGGAGCCGATGTTGCACAAGGTCCAAGTGTTAATCCACCTCCTATTTAACGTTTACTTTAACGATTTGTCTAATGCAGTAACAATTAGGTTATTTCAGTACGCGGATGCTTCAGTGTTAGTTTCTCGTGGAAAGCAAAGTTCCGATGGAGCTTCTTATTTACAAGAAGCAGGAGCCAATGCAATGAACTGGTTTGGAAGAAACTGAATCAATATTAACGTATTAAAAACGCAAGTCGTCTGCTTTAGAAGTACTTTGAAGAAAATTCACCTGACTAAAGAAATAATGCTACATCGGTCGCATCGTAATGCAGGTTCTTGAGATCCTATCGGCTATACACAGGTAATCCATAAAATACGTTGGTTTGCATTTTGACAGCGATCTTGCACGAAATTCACATGTCTCTTATGTTGGCCTGAGATTTCGCTTAGTTCGGTGCTTACCTTATAAAATCCGGTGCCTCATTCCATTGTCAGTATGGAAAACTACAGCGCCTCCGTTATCCTACAGTGTAGTTCGATGCAGGACTACAGCCTACGGTCGTTGCACTGTTCGTTAGCGAAAACAATTAATTCCCTAATGCGCTCCCTTCTAAAGGTTGTAGGTTAAGACTTGTGTCTCGAAGGCAACACCGATGTTTCGAAAGCATTGTCAGTGCCGCATCTTATTTCAGGTTTGCTGCATACAATAGCCCCGAGACATTTCTGTGACAATCGTTTTAAAGTACCTTGTGTAGGCTCCACTTCGCTGCAGACGAATCTGGCGCTAGCAAATACCACGAAGTGCCGCAAAATACCCTAAACGAATGACTATCTTAAGGGATTACGGAAAGAATCTCTTTTTAGGTCTCGTCTATGTGGCAATTTCCAGTTTCTCAACTTAATCCGTTGTCTATAATTATATTTATTTCCTCTTATCGCAACATGAAAACTAACTGCATGGTAGGGCGAAAATTGTACGAGACTAGTGGGCTTTTCCAGGCATGTAGAGGGGACACGAGACGAGAAGACGACACCACAAGCGCTTGTGGTGTCGTCTTCTCGTCCCGTGTCCCGTCTACACATTGCGCTGTTAACACCAGCATGGAAAACCAACAAGCCCAAGCTGCTATTAGTCTGTATGCTAAATGTATACAAATATGTGTGTAAGAATTTACATGTCTGTAATTGTGGGCATTATGTTCGTATAGGGGTATATTTCGGCACTTTGTTTTTTTTTTCAGTTCACTATCGATATTTTCCTTGTAACAGTTCATATACTGTGTTTTTCAGAATTAATATAAATACTAATTGTTATATCAAATGCCGCTCTCCGAAATTCAACAGTGAATTCCTAAATTCAACAGTGACCAGCGGTATTTTTTTTCGTCGCCTGCCTCGGCCGCCTGCCACGCTGCATAAAGGCGCAACCGAGTTCACGTGATTTTCAGGCCAGTGGCGACGAGTGGCGGGTTTTCGCTAGAATAGCAGCTTGGGCTTGTTGGTTTTCCATGCTGGTGTTAACAGCGCAATGTGTAGGTAGGACACGGGACGAGAAGACGATACCACAAGTGCTTGTGGTGTCGTCTTCTCGTCTCGTGTCCCATCTAGGTTTTGCGCTGTTAACACCGGGACGGCAGCATTTGCCGTCGCGGAGGGCGATCCGTCGCGGTCGCTTGCCACGTAACCGCTTTTTAGGCCCGCCAGAAAATTTAGCTTGTGGCCCGAAAGTACACGCGGCGACGTCAAATTCAGACTGCGATTTATTTGTTTCAAAAAAAGAAAGAAAGAGTGGTTACAACATCACAAATATACAGACGAGGGTCCCAGAGTGACAGAACTGTGGTGGGGCCCTCGGTTAATAATAAAAACATTGATGGCGATGTCTATCTATAGACCGCAAATGAATGTTATTATCAAATGACATCCAGAGAATAAATACATTATTGGGTATTTCATTTCAAATCAAGCAAACACGAAAAGCATGTAAAAGAAAGCCATGAGCAAGCATGGATGAAAACAACACGGAAGAAACACACGAAGGGACATAATAATAATAATAATAATAATAATAATAATAATAATAATAATAATAATAATAATAATAATAATAATAATAATAATAATAATAATAATAATAATAATAATAATAATAATAATAATAATAATAATAATATCCTTTATTTGATGAAAATATTACACATTCAAAAAACCGGTCAGTTCAAGCCATGAAGGCTTGGCGGGCTGTACCCGGCAGTCAGCGACGAGTACTTAAAAAAAGACAAAGTAAGGTTAGCAAGCCATAAACTGAAGCAAACTACAATGAAGAAGGAGGCTACAACACAAAAGCAAAGTACCACAAACAAAACGTGAGCTACGAGCAAACGCAAGCTAGAAAAGATATAAAGTGAAACAAACAAGGATACACACCAATCTACACCAAACGAAAATAACCGAAACTATAGGACGGGCTCTAATGACAACTAAACAGAAGAATAATTAATTTTCAGGTACAGTCTGAGTGTCCGTTTTGATGAGATAAGAGTACAGTTCAGTGGGTAAAGAATTAAAAACGTTAGGAACATAATATTTTCTGGTATAACGACCAAAACGTGTGTAACACCGCGGGGTTGTGAACGTATTATGGTGTTTCAGTGGTCTGGCAGGAATCAACGGAAAAAGAAAATCACTGTTCTAAAAATTTTTATCACCACAGTTTGAAAAAATAATGCTTCAAATGGAGGGAAACTGCAAAAAGGAAAATAAATTATTATGTGAGACAGAAGTCTAAGATACACGGTACCTCCGTGATCGTAGTACAGTTATCGCAGAAAATGATACTTTAGGTAATTTTTAAAGATTTCAAGAGGGGTACAGGGTGTTATAGTTCATGGTAATTCATTCCAAAGAAATGTTGCACTGAATGCCGATGTTTTTTTTGTTTTTTGCCGTAATTGGTATGAACCATGGGTAGCAATAAACTGTTATTGGTTGGTAGAAACTGTAAATCTGGTTGCATTATTATTCTGCAAAAGCTCATCTACAACGAACGGAAACGTAGCGTTATTATGAAGCAGCTTGCGGGACAAGACGAGTATGTTCAACTGGCACGAATTAATGACAGGCAACATAGTTGTACACGCGAAGTAACAGAGAGACGTTTGATTGCATGGAGCTAGAAGTGATAATGCATATTGACTGATTTTGGCTGTGTTGAATTGGTGATAAGTGACAAGCGTACGTGTTGCCCCATGAAACAGTACCGTATAATCTTACTATGAATGAAAGCAAAATACAACGGTAGCCGAGCCTCACAAGAAAAAAAAAAAAAAAAAAAAAACAAGGGCGGGCGAGCGTTGATTAAATCGCGTATACCAAACAGTGTTCTGCTTGAAATGTTAGAAGTGACAGCGAAATGTCAGGTACAGGTCAAGATGTTTGTTAAGAAAAATAACAACGGGAATTGAATGAATTCCAAGCACTTCTTCAGAACAGAAGGGCTTCTGAGAACTTTAAATAACATAAATTTAGTATTCAGATGAGTAAGAACTAAGTAATTGTTGCTGCACCCTTTCATAATGTTGCTCAATGCAATATTTAACTTCGAAGAGCAGTAACAGTATTATCAGATGATATGGTTGTGTCATCTGCGTATAAAACGCAGTGAGCGTTGTTGGAAGAGTTAAGAGAATCCGAAAGATAATGAATATAGAGAACGAAAAGCAAAGCACCTAGAACTGAGCCCTGTGGTACACCCTGGTTAATTCATTTTGTTACAGAGAAAGTATTTGCTACATGTACTGTGTATTGCCGGTCAACTAATGAACTTTTTAAGAATGTTAGTGCAGGATCGGTTATACCATAAGATTGAAGTTTATTAATCAGGACTTGACGGTTAACCGTGTCAAAAGCTTTACTGAAGTATAAAAAAACAAAACAGATGCGGCTAAGTTTCCCGAATCAATTTTTTATGTAGTCAGTTAGATACAGCACAGCTAGATTAGTGGAACTTCCAGGGTGGAAACTAAATTGGTTGCTTTTTAGCAACTTAAACTTTCGTAAGTACTTATTAAGACACTTAACAAATAATTTCTGAATCAGTTTACTAACGCAGGAAAGAATTGCATTTGGTCAGTCATTAGTAACTACTTCTTTGTCACCTGTTTAAAAAAAAGAATAATACCCGACGTGGTTAGGTAGTGGCTATGGTGTTGGGCTGCTGAGCACGAGGTCGCATTTGGATGGGGGCGAAATCCGAAAACACCCTTGTACTTAGATTTAGGTGCACGTTAAAGAACCCCAGGCGGTCGAAATTTCCGGAGTCCTCCGCTACGGCGTGCCTAATAATCAAAAAGTGATTTTGGCACGTAAAACCCTATAATTGAATTGAAAAACAGGAACAACCTTAGCGTTTTTTTTTTTAATGAAGGGAATGAGCCTTGTTTAGAGATAATGTTGATATTTTTACAGAGCATTTCGGAACCTAAATGTGCAACCAGTTTTAAATGCCCTACACAAGTTTTATCTAAGCCAGGCCTTGCATGTTTAACATTAGCAATCACGGAAAGCACTTCGTTTGGTGTTGCTTGTAACAGTGCAGTGTATATTGCAAGTTGCAGCTGTGAAGTTTACTGCACGACTTTATATATATATATATATATATATATATATATATATATATATATATATATATATATATATATATATATATATATATATATATAATGTCGTGCAGTAAACTTCACAGCTGCAACTTGCAACCGGTCCGACGAGAGCGAAAATAACATTAATGTGCAGTGTCTTCCATCGAGAGTACTCCAGCGTATTTATCTGTCAGAGTGCAGTAAAGGTCTAGTGGAATCGAATAAAGTTTAATGTATAGAGAGGCAAAGATATATATATATATATATATAGAATCTAGTGCAACCCCGTCGAGACGGTCCTCGTCCGTCGCTTAAACCACGCGTCCTGGCGCTGTTCGTATCTTATGCTCTCTTCGCGGCTCCGTGTACTTTTCCAATTCAATATCGAAAGCGACCTTTAGTCACGTCGTGCAGTCGACGTCGTGCGGCGATGCGGTAAAGGTCTCGCCATTTTCAGACTTGACTTGATTTGCCGCACCATTCGCTAAAAGTAGAGAGGCGTAATCTCGCTGTCGTATTGACTTCGGGGCAAAGTATTCCTTCCGTTCTTTTTGTTCTCCCCGGCCCGCCTGCTTCGCCGCTCTTCTTAGTCACGCGTGGTAGTCTCTCACATTCAGCCCTTTTGCATTTGCTGCGGTCGATCTAATTATTTCTCTCTCTCCCCCTCTCTCTCTTCCCTTCACTGAAAGGGTCTGCCGACAGGAGCGACCTTTTATGCCTTCCGCGAGAAACTTGGAGATTCTGCCTAGCGCTGCAACTTGTCACACCCGGGATTGCCTTCCTTGTCTCCATACTCTGGGAACATAAGATTGGCACGCCGCATCTTTTGATCTGTGACTTTTCTTGCGGACCCTCCGTGAGAACGAAATATGGACGAGAGTCTTCTTTATGGCCAAGTTTCATCTGACGTGTCTGACAGCATCTGAGTAGCATGTTTAGAGAAACGCGAACAGGAGTTGCTGCAGCTGTCATCGTGGTATTCTTCCTCTCCATGATCCCTACATCAACAGAAGGGTAACAGCAGTGTCTAGGCACCACCGTTCGGCGTCAGCTGACCCCACGCTGCGTGTGCAAATTTCTAAATGTTTTTATTCCCCCTCATCATCCGCTGCCGTCTACTGCATTTATGTCCCAACGGTGTAGATGCTTGACGTAACAAATCAAAGGTTACCTTTCCTAAACAATACACGCCCTGGCACTAACTTCATATATCTCTCCTAATCTCAAACGGAAAATCATTAGTCCTCGTTGGATGTATAATCCTAACTGCCGGGGCACCCGCGTCTGAAAGTCAGGCCCAGGAGTTTCCGTTCCGTAGATTATCAATGGGTAATGCGGCCTGCTACGAGAAAGCTCTAAGGTTGTTTCTCTTGGAAAACAAATCTTGGATTTAAGAAACTGCGTTATGACAAGTGTTAACTTAGACACTATTGTCTATGAAATTGAAACCAGCAACATTCTTCGGGTTTATTGGTGAACCTGTCGTCGCTTTGCCATCATCGCCATTGTGCTGTTGTCACGCAGTCTTCGGCATGTCGTCGTGGTCAATCCGCCGTCGTCATTGCAGTGTCGTGATCCCGTTGTCCTCATGACGCCGACGTCGTTTCTTGGTCGTTGCCATGCCATCGACGTCATTCACCAGTCGTCATGCGTGGGACCAGTTAATTGGAGCACCGCATGCAAGTTCGTGTTGAGCGAAACGCTTCCTTATGGAAGTGTATCCAACTTCGTAGTGTGTTCGATAAGGAGCGAATTGTTTCCAAATAACAACCGCATTCTTTGCAAACACGCGTGATAGCTTCGCCTAAACTGATTCCCACAGCACGTGGGACCCGCGTACGTTCCTTCTTTTTTCTT
Source organism: Dermacentor andersoni (assembly GCF_023375885.2). Lineage (NCBI taxonomy): Eukaryota > Metazoa > Arthropoda > Arachnida > Ixodida > Ixodidae > Dermacentor > Dermacentor andersoni. Next base: position 145,456,839 of record NC_092821.1, on the reverse strand, counting down.
AAACACTGTAACCCAGTTTTTTTTCTTTGGCTAGTTACATGTCCTTCGTTTTACTTGCGCATGCTATGGTTAATTTTAGCATTACTAATCCCCATTGAAACATTCTGTAAGAAGTCGGGTACTTCCGGAAGTTGTACATGCTATTCTTGTGAAAATTAGATGGAACTCGTAGCGCTTGTCGTTGTCCGTCCGTGTCCGTCTTTTTTTTTTTATTGAAGTGAATTTTAGGAGAGGTTGGCGCCTTTATGTGTTGGCACCGGCTACTCCTTGTCACTTGGCTGACGAAACAAATTTGCGCAAAAAGGGAGAATAGCGACACTAAATATAACACTCAGTAGAACACCGGATCAATAAAAACATACAGTCCAACAGTACATGAGTCGCAAAGTTCTGTGCATGAGTTCAGTTCACGTACGCATATATGAAGTCCGATGTTTTGAACAGCCAAAACACAAAACAACACTTGTAAATACACTCCAAGTACAGGACAGAATTATACGTATTGCGTAAAAGTTGCGATCACCACATAAACCAACTATGCACCACGAACAACGTTTATGTAACTCATTTAGCGTATTCGGATCATCCAATACTTAATATTTTCCCAAAATGTTGGTCTCCTCTAAAAACTTTTTCAGAGCAAGAAGCGCTCTTTTTTGAAGGCCCGCAGTTGGCCATGGGCCAAGTATCTTTTTTAGAGTAAATGGTCTTCTGTCTAATATAAACAAATTAGCTTGCAGTACCGTTCTTTGTGTATCGTATTTCGAGCACTCGAGAAGAAGATGATGCACATCTTCGTCTGGATGGCCACAAGAACACTGCGGACTAGAGACACGTTTTATTCTGTACAATAAGTGTCTCGTAAATGCAGTACCAAGACGCAGCCGGTGTGCCAAAGTTTCAAATTTTCTGTTGTCTCTTATTAGAGTTCCCGGCATTGATAAGTTTATACATGGGTCTATTGAGTATAACTCCAAGTTTTTAGTTTGCTGGTCAAACCAGGTAGTTTTGCTGAGACGACAAGAAATCTGTCTCAGGATCAGACGGACTTCACTACGCAATAGGGGAAGATTGGTTGTCTCTGCGTTATTGTGCGCTCGATTCGCAGCTGCGTCCACTGCAGTATTACCAGGAATATTGCAGTGCCCAGGAATCCACTGAAATGCAATTACGTGGTTCATTGCGCTTGCTTTTGTAAGTTCTTTGAGCGTCTCGTACAATATCGAAGTGTTCAAAGAATTTTTCTTATTGCTCTGTAGTAATGTGAGAGCGGCTTGCGAATCGCTAAAGATAACCCATTTTTGCGAATGTTTTTCTAAAGTTATGAAACGCAAAGCACACAGGAATGCAAATAGTTCTGCCATGGTGGAAGATGTCTCCCGGGATAATTTAAATGTTTGCTCTAGCGCTAAATGTGGAATGACGAATGCTGAAGTCGAGGAATTTTTATGACACGAACCATCTGTATAAACGTGGATGTACTGGGGTTATAATGAGTAAATTTGGTAGAGTGCCAGTTGCTGTGCGGCTACTATGAACATGTCTCTCTCAGATATAATCCCGTCAACCGATAACTCTATTTTAGGGTATGTTAACATCCAGGGAGGGTAACTAACATCCACTCTGCATAATTCAAATCTTGGTAATGATTTATGTTCTCGAACAACATCGTGAATTTTGCTTTTGTTTCTTTCAGTGAGCGCGAGGTTTAATGGATGCTTCTCGTGTTGGGTTAAGATGCGATAAATATGTCGGCATGTTTCAACCGTTCGTATGACTGGAAATGGGGGGTGACGAGCTTCAGCAATTACTAAACAACTCGAGGTAGCCTGCGGAACCCCAAGACACACTCGCAGCCCCCTTGCTAGTAAACGTTGAAGACGTTCCTCAGAAGTTTGCGATAAACCATGGAGAATAGGTGCCGAGTAAGCAATTTTTTTGTTTTATGAGTGCGTTATGAACTTGTAGTAGCGAAGAGACTGATCCCCCCCACGTTGTGCCTGCGAGTTACCGAAGTCCGTCTTTCTTGTCTCCGTGTTTTTATTCGCGCTATGTTACTACTTCGAACTCGTATGAACTATACACATGGATTCGGTGACAATTACATGGAAAGCACACGAAAATATGTATCGGTATATTGGGCTGCGTAGCTAACGTTTCAGTAAGAATGATAATTGAGTTAATGCATACAGGACGCGCATCGTCGTTTGGCAGTACTGACGTTCTTAAGCGGGCCACTAACGCATGCCTCGAATGCATCCTGCATAGACACGTGATGATTATGCAACTCTCGAAGTTGTCGCGAAGTTACCTCTCATCGCTCAGAGAACTTGCCGAAGTGGGGCGGCGTGTGGGAGTTTGCAGCGTCGATGTATAGCGCTGCTGTCAACCGGTTATCTTTGGTAATCTCTTTGCCGACTGCTAGCAGAACACGTGCAAACCAAATGACATTCGCTTTTTGGCGCACTCTTGTCGACGAAGCGACACTAGGTAATTTGGTAGGCCAATCTAAAACTTCCCTTTCTAACATTCATCCAGGCGAAGGGCACGCTTGCGTAACATCCCGTCATTCTCTAAGCGTGTTGAGTCATCTTGTGTGCACGACTATACAACGCATATGTGCATTACCGTAGATTTACATCATTCTGCTGCCTCAGGACTGCAACATTGCGGTCGACATTTTTATGAAGGACTGCATACGAAGAAGACACACAGAAATCCCATTTTCCTGCTCTTTAGGCCGCATCACGTGCACTAATCGCGTCTGAATAATAGCGCACTTCTGAAATACCGTAACTTTGTTGGTAGACGTCATGCCCATGATATTCGCCGAAGTGCACAGCGGAAAGCAGTGACCTGTGGAGAGATGCCAACAACGAATGACGCAGTTCTTCTTTGTGTCCAGGTGTTTATTTCTCGTTCCTCGATAAAAAAAAACGCTAGATTATTTACTTTCCATAGCGAAAAAACTATGAAACTACACTCCGAGAACACTACGAAAACACTATAAGTCTACTGGCAGTAGCCGAGGGTCGCCTACGTGTCTTTTGAGATCTTCGCTATTTGAAAACGAGATTGTTGGCTATTATATACTCTATGTGTCCCCAAATAATATCATTCCATTCATTCATTTGTCAGAGTGAAGACGTGCCCCACTTGTTCTAAAAAGCTCACAAAGACGAAGTAAACTCGGCCAAATACCGAAATAGTCAAGGTGAGCAAATTAATCACTCGCATTTCGTCATTAGGTCGTCATCGGATCACGGCTCAGGTGGCCAAGATCACTGGTGGCGTCTTAAGCTACCATTGTGCCGCCTTCTTAACCTTCGGCGGCGCTGTGGATACAAAACCAAAATCGGCTGTTCTCAGTTGCTCAACTTCTGAGGCAATCTGTACCACAACAAGCGGGATGAGACGAAGCGAGCCATCCAGCTTTCAACGTACTTGCGCAATAGCAAGTCGTTTCGTTTCCCCAAAACAAATCTGGCTGGCGTTCCGTCAACCCGTCCACGTTTTCGTCCAAATTAAAAAGAGAAAGCCCCCTTCCAGGCCAGATTAAACAGCAGAGGTGCGTCTCCGCTCAAAAGCCTTCAATACTCAACCCAATTGCAAACGGAACTAGGACGCCACTTAAAAAGCGAGGTTTGATGAACGACCGTAAAAATCAAATCCACCTTTTCCTATTTGTTCAAGAAAAGTGAACAGAAAAGGCACTGGGAGATTTATGTCGTCGTATACAGGTAGGGTCCTTGGTGAAATCGTACAAGGGAAGCGTCCGACTGCTGAGTGGAGTCACGTCGCGGACACTCGCCACCAGCTGCCCTGCTACTGCAGTAATTCGGTCGCTATGGCGCTTTTGCTGTCAGTGGATGCTGCACTCCAGAACGTGAGCGCAGGAGACGCTTGGATAGACGGACAGCACCAAAAACCTAGACGAGAGAGAAAGAAAAGAGGAGAGACAAGAACATGTGAGGACAGGTCACTCTACCTTTTTGTTCACTTGGGGCCCTATAACGTAAAACTACTCCGGTGTATTTTTACTCCAATCTCTCGACGTCAAACTTGCGTGATCGGCGACGCGAACATCGGGTGGTGACGCGCAGCGTTGCCTGAACTGCCCAATCAAACGCTCTCCTCGTTTGTAGGAGGTCCCTTCTGTTTGCTTTCAAAACGAATACCATCGCCTACCTTGAGCGGTTCTTCCTATCTAATTGGCTGACAAGAGGCGAGGAGCACGCTTTAGTGGAGAGGGTTCCGATGGGGCCGGGCCAGCACAGTGAAAGTATATAACCGGATGAAGAGGAAGGGGCTGGCGCCTGCGATTTCTTTGCTTTCCCTTACTTAGCTTGCGGCGGCTTGTCTAAAATCACGGCGACGTGCAACGGACAGTTAAAAATTCCGCTAAAAATACCGCTAAAACGGATCCTCAACAAAGAATAGTTGGCAGAGGGATGTCGTATAGGTGCCGAAAGTCTCCTTCACGTTATACTGCCACGCAAAATATTGTTATACGCAAATAAACCCATACTCCCCGGCATGTGCGAGTAGCCAGTTCCTCAGCGATCAGCGGCAGCCATCTTCTATTCCTTTCGAAACGGGGCAGTCTCGGGCTATTCAGCAAAAAAGCCAGTTTCGTTCAGCATATGAATGCATTTTTAACCCGTACACGACACTTTGACGCAACAAGTTTTGTGGAAGGCACGCTCGGCGTGCCTTCCAACATTTGCGACACTATTTGCGTCGTGCGTGCAATTTGATTTACACACCGTTCGGCGACAATGTAGACAACAGAAGTGGCGACAACTTACTAGGAGGCTCTGGTACACGCTGGCGCGTTTTTCGCCGAGTGATAAATTTAGCAGTTGTTAACTAGTGAAAGGCCAGCCACTGGAAGAAGTTAAACACGGACGCTAGTCAATATAGTCTGTATGATTAGTTGTTCTATGGTGATTACGGCGAAGAGAAAAGCAAAGCGTTATTGCAGTGGATTAAGCAGACTGCCTATAATACAGGCTGCTTTTCATTTCTTCCTTCAAGTCAAGCGAGACCAGCTGACCCTCCAGATTACATTGCGAAAGCAAAATCTCCAGTGCAACTTGTCACTTAAATGAAATAAATTGATGTTTTGCGTGCCGAAACCACGATCTCATTATGAGACACACCGTAGTGAGGGAGTCCGGAATAATAATAATTTCGACCGCCTTGGGTTGCTTAAAGTGCACATAACTCTCAGTACGCGGGTGTTTTCGCATTTAGCCCCCATCGGAATGCGGACGCCGTGACCGGGATCCTCGTCGTTTCTGCTGCCACGTTTGTTCAGCTGTAAGTAAACAGACTGAAATTCGAGAACATCGGCAACGAATGCGGGCACCGGTTTACAGACATCGCCGGCCGCATGCATCAGCACAAGCTTCAGGCGTGTTGACTGAGCACCCTGATGTGTGTCAGCCTCTTGCTATATTTCCCAACTTTTTTTTATTTTCTGCGTCGAGCACACGAAACGCAACCTGCACGTTCATTGGAGTGCTTTGTTTCGGGCAAACAGGCGAATGGAGCTTGCATGTTGTCGGGAAGAGAAAACACAATTCATCGTCAAAGCAGGCATCGTTGACAAGGCGTCACACTGAGGGTTTTTTTTGTGGCAGGGGGCACGCCGTACCGATTTCGTGCTGATGAACAGCTTGCGGTAAACCCCTACAAGCCGGTGTTCCTGTATGTACATTTTTTTCTTATTGGCTCTTCATCGCCAGAACGCCAAGCTCTCCGTAACTCAAGAAGGTTTATACCGGAACACGACGATTCCGCCGAGTGGCTGAGCTCCCCAACCAAAAATGCCAGATTTAACGCAGCAGGGACACGAAAGTGTAAACTCTTAGCTCTCGTGAAGGCAGCACAGTGGCGGGAAGTATTGCAGGCACGAGGGAGAAGTTGTAGTGAAATAAGTTGCAAGCATTGAGAAAGATGCCTCCGTATGTAACATGTACGTCATACCTGCCAACCTAAGAACCCTAAAATCCCACAGTTACAAAACCAACAAAAAGGACGGCGGAGGGGGGGGGGGGGGGCGGTTTCAAAATCTTTGCCTTCAACAGACACCTTTTGAGGAATACATACGCATTTCATTGACGATTCTTTACATTTTGATGCAGCCAACAGGGAGCACCAAACATGGATCAGAAGACACTGGAAAGCAACGCAGTGTTTGTAGCTCAAAGTGCTTTTTTTAGAGACTTTGCTGTGGCCAATATATTGCGCTTTAGGAACTGGACTGTATAAGCTTGCTCGAAGCAAGCACCCCTTCAAGCCATAAATTTTCAATTGAAGGTTCGGCAACCGGGAAGTGAAACTTCGCGAACACAATTTATTTTTGGTAAAACTTTGCACACCATTCGTAAAATCGCAAATAGGGTCCAAATTTGTAAAGGTTAGAGGAGTTCGGGACAGTCGGCATCATTACATTCTTTTGACACATAAACTTCAGTAGGCTCTTGTGGATATAGCGCTATGAATAAATGCTCGAGAGGACACGGAAAGCGATGGTCAAATTGGTGCGAATTCATACCAAGCAGAGCGCGCGACCGTTGGCCCTCCCTACAAAGGCACAAGCAGAAGGTCATTTCCTGCCGCGATCATTTATCGAAACGCGCAAGTTTAACCGTTGTAGAAACAAGGAAACCAAACGACACTTTCATTCTTCCCCCCGAAATCCGGCATTGTTGAAGAAACTGGAGTGAAAGAAAAAACAAACTAGAAGGTGCCCTCTTTGTCAAAATAATCCATACGGTTTATGTTGCCTGCAATGCAAGGCTTACTACAAGCTGCTTAAGAAAAGCTCCTGCGTTGTGCCCTGAGGAAGGGCACACCTTTAGGTGACTTAATGAAGGAAAAAAAAGAAAAAAATGAACTCTAGCACCTACCATTGGCAGGTTTGGAGTGTCAGAAGTGTTGCGGAAAGAACGCTACACAGCCGAATGGCATTTATAGTCTATAGGCGCGGAGCATACTGCACACTATTAACAATATCTGTACCCCTTGATTGCCAGAACTGTATGTAAAGGACCACAGTTTCAAAAAAACGTATCTTTTTTGTTTCGTGCAGTTATTTTATACCCGTTCGCGTGTATATAACAATGCTGTTGTCACTGTATCAAAAAAAAAAAAAGGAAAGACAGGTAATGACTTATCCTGCAGTTCGATATCTGTGCGTGACTCTCGGATGATTTTGATCGTCTGCAGTTATTTAACGTGCACCTAATTGTAAGCGCAGGAACGTTTCTTTTTTAAATTTCTAGCGCCGTGGTCGAGATCGAAACCGTAACCTGGAACATAGCAACCCAAAGCCATCACACTTCCGCGACGGGTACGGTCACCCGTCATTAATGGCGGATACTGTTAATGGCGGTTGACTTTATTAGTGGCGGGTGAACAGTACCCGCGATTAATCGCGTGTACTTTTAATCATCATCATCATCATCATCATCATCATCATCATCATCATCAGCCTGGCTGCGCCCACTGCAGCGCGCAAAGACCTCTCCAATACTTTTCCAACTGCCCCTGTCATGTGATTAATGGCAGGTACTTTCCTGGCGGTTGATTGTCTTATTCGCGGGTGAACAGTATCCACCATTGATGGCGGGTACCGTTAATCGCGGTTGCTTGTATTATAGGCTGTTCACCGGCCATTAATGGTGGGTGAACAGTGACAGGATGACGTGGGGAGTAACAGGACGACAGGTAAGTTCAGCTTAATGCGCTGTGATTAGCGACGGGACAGTGTTGCTTGGGTCTCGTTTAATTTCTCGTTCTCGTTGAAATATTAGTAAAACATTCCAACGTTCATTGGTGCCTGGTCACTCTGTCCTCTCGACTTTCTTTTTGTGCTCACTCCTCGTACTTATAACACGGGCCACTAAAATACTTACGCACTTAATCTTTCTTTCTGCAGGCAAGGGTTTAAACCTTAGATCAAACAATTAAAAAAATATATATTTTGGGGGAAGTTGGGTTCAGTACTATTACACGTGTTCGAGATCTGCCTCTTAGAGAAGGTAAAATAGGGTAATGGGCACCAGTTACAAAGCTTTCATTTGCGCTCTCGTTCGAACACGATCGCCAAAAAGCACGAGAGCGACAAGTAGGCTGGATGGGCAAAGGACGACCGCTTGCCATCCACTGAAAGATGTATTATTCTAAATAAACGAATGAATGAATTATTAACGAACGTTTACTGAATTTTCGTGGAGCTTCGAGCAAGCTATAGAAGAAGAGGTGATAAAGAAAAGGTTAGATTTGTAAAACATGTGACATAAAGAACCAATCTATGAACGCTGTCTGCCTCCCCAGTGCTCGAGAAAACTTGAAGAGTACAACAAACAATATCCCTTTGAATGATTAGACTGATCATAGTGGTGATGATGGTGTTTATTTCAAGAACTGTGAAGGTTACTATTAAAAACTTAGAGCGCTAAAAACACGACAGACGTAGAGAAAGAAACACACACCACACTCGCTCTCACACTCATTTCCTTCTTTACGTCTTTCGGGTTTTTAGCGCTCTAAGTTTTCATTAATATGCGTTACGAACTGTCCCACCTAGTCATCGTTCTGTGAGGCTTAGCCGAGAAACGTATCGGTCATGGGTGAGAAACATAGAGTTTCTTGTTATATTATCTAGAGAGAAATCTAGCGCCACCATCAATGGGAGTTTTCTAAGGAGCGCTGGGCTGTCATGCGAATGATGGTACATGGGTGTGCGAGGCTTGTGTTGGCTGGTGTTCCACGAGGCTTCGTATAAAACGTGAATATGGCTAGAAGGATAATGTGTTTTTGAAACAAAGCCTTCATAAAAGGTTTTCATTCACCAATATTAGATCGTTCAATGAAGTTGACTGACCTGCAATGCATAATCAAGCGAAGAAAAGCAAGAACAGAAGACAAACTGCTCCAAAATGGGACAGAATCTTGTCGTCTGTCCTCCAACTTTAGCGGCCTGCTGATACTTTGTACGTTTCATATAATTGTGCGTGCAATAACAAGTTCTCATAAATAAAGAAAACATGTTTTTTGTGTAATAGTAACGCTAAAAGAGCTATTTACGGGCTGTTTTAGTAGGAAATACGTCAGTGTGACAGACGGAACGGTGCTAGCTAGGCTGGTCTTCAACGTGCCCTGGCTGTCCGAGAACGATGCCAATCCGAAGTCGCCATATTCCCCATGGATACAACAGTGCAGCGGCGACAGCTTTACCTGTAGGTGAGAAACTCTTTGGCGGAAACACACCGGTTTGTCCGTCTTTTTTGCAGTGGCCGTAGCTTCAGTCCAATCAGATATCTTTTCCTCTCACTTTTGGTGGCGGGATACTGTTCTTTATTATCAAAGAATATAAGGCTGTTCCTTTTTTACCCTATGGCTTTCTTTAAGTCCCAGGAGGAATGTTTTTCTTCGTAAGCACGAGGTCAAAGTCAAGAAAACATGGCTTCCGTCTTTGGAAGACAAACTTCGGGCAGAAACTCCACGTGTTCCTCGATATGTAAGAATAGGTTCTCCAGCGTCCTAAAGCTGTAAAAATAAAGAATACCCGCAGTACGCGGAAAGTACATAAGGCTGAGCAAGGACAACAACACGATGACGCTTCCGTTTCCGATCAAAGGAAGAAGCCATAGATTAGTTTATCCCGGTGCCGAAAGACTCCCGCGTCGTCAGTTTCAAAGCTCTCGAGTTCGTCCGTGAGGCTTGTTTTCGACGTGGACCCTTTCTAAGAAATGAATGAGGTAGAAGCCCCGCCCTTTTGATCCTGTATGGCTATTGATAGGGCTTCACGAAAGCAACGCATAGAAGTGTGGCGATGCCATAGCAAGGGTCTGCAGACCAATTTTAATCGTACGGGATTTTCTTTTTTTGAAAGCGCTGGAATATCGGTAAACAAGCCTTTCACTGCAGACCGCAGTGAAGGGCCAGGAAAGCGGGTTCGTCGCGTAAGCTTGATCGTTCGCAATGATTTGGTTTGCACATAGTGCGTAAAAAAGAATACATAGACGTTAAAAAGTTTATGATTTACGAAGCAGCTACGATGACAGAACAATAACTACGATGACGCTGCATTTAAGAGGACGATGACAACTGTATAGCGACGATGACGAAGACGGAACCAGGATGGCGTCATGAAGACTGCAACGACGAAAACGATGGCGGCTCGACAACAACGACAGCGACATGGCGACCGTGGGTATCAACAAAGGTAGTCACTCCGACGTACCGTAGAACTGTAGTCACCACAAACAGGAGGCTATTCCAATGGCCTTATAGTTCTACACTATCTGCAATATGACGACAGTAGGCCCCCTTGTTTGTTGACGTTATTGCTCTAGCCAAGCCACCTTATGAAATCTGCAAATTGACGCGGCTCCCGTTCCATGATGGCTTGATCACGAGCGACTTACGTCTGCCGGCCTGTCTGTGTATGAGGGAAACACAGCTTTATCTTTTAAATCACTGTAAGGAAGGCTTTCAACATTGCCGAAACAAGTAAAGACTAGAATGGCTCTTCATCATATTTCTCTACTAAATGTTTGGCTAGTTCCATGTCCATAATCTCGTAAGAGCCGCACCCTGTTTCATGGCGCAAAAAAAAAAAAAAATGAAATAATGCTGGTATGAAATTTTCATATTCACAAGTTATGTAATCACTGTAAGCGGGCTCACAAACATAGGACGCCGCCTGTGCTGTGGTGCTCTATTCGATAGACAAACACAATCAATGTTCACTGTAGCGGTGTGGTTAGGTTATTCTCAACTGAGCGTACAGCACTACCGGCGCACCGTTTCCACCGTTCAGTGGGCCAGAGGGGACTGAAGGCACTTTTGTGCTTTCTGAAAAGGACTGGCCTGTGTGAGTGCCATTGACTGAGCGGTGGTCTACACGCACGTGCACATGCAAGCCAGGAACGGGTGCCTAAGAGCTGCGCTCATTAAAAAAAAAGAAGATGGCGTTCCATAAAACTGGTCATCTTATGTGCACGCCATTCAACTACACAAGAATACAACTAAAGACTTCAAGCGCTTTTGACCATACGACACTCCCATCGTTGCTGCTTCAAAATCCGAAGAAATTATGGAATGTTATCGGCATCGCAAAAAGAACTATTAGTTGTTCGCGAATTTATCGTGCTTCATGCTGCAACGTTTTGAATGAAGTGTTGGCCAGGTCGCTTCCGCAGCCTGCTTCGTGTGCTTGTCCCCAGTTTATTGGCTCAAAGTATGCGCGTATATATGGACCTTGCTGTGATTGATTCTGTTAGTTTGCTTACGTTAATCCGAACATACAATGTTTAAAAAAGATAAATTGTGGGATTTTACATGCCAAAACTACTTTCTGATTATGAGGCACGCCGTATTGGGGGACTCCGGGAATTTAGACCACCTGGGGTTTTTTAACGTGCACCTAAATCTATGTACACGGGACATGTTTTCGCATCTCGCCCCCATCGGAATGCGGCCACCATGGCCGGGATTCGATCCCGGGACCTCGTGCTTAGCAGCCCAACACCATAGCCACTAAGCAACCCCGGCGGGCCACACAATGTTTCGTCTTCATCAAGGGGCTAATTGTATTATTTCTAAATTAAAGAAAACGCAGAAGTGTATTCATCTATAGTTTTATATAGTGTGTTTTCAGTCTCTGTTATCGCTTCCCTTGCCTACGGCCTGGTAGGTGAGTAAGGTTGTGGCAGTGCTTAAGTCCGGTGATGTCAGTTTCCCAATTCATTATAGGCCGAGAGCCTCGACTTGTATGTCATGCAAAATGCCTAAGCATATTATGTGGTCTGAATTCACGAAATTTGTGGAAAACATGTCATTCTTTACACCTTTTCAGCACGGATTCCTAAAGCAATTCTCTTGTGAGATTCAGCTCATTTCGTATACAAATGATGGATTTTTTTGCTGCATTAGATGGAGGACTCAACAGTGACTGCATCTTTCGGTATTTGCCCATCAGCTCCTATGTTTCAAGCTTCGCAGACTCAACCTGGACCCAAACATTCTCGCTTGCATCAAAAATTTTCTTAGTAATTGATTGCAATTTGCCAGTGTAAGCGATGCCGGTTCAATACTAAGTTCCATTATTTTCGAAGTTCCGCAAGGTTCTGCTCTCGGTTCTTTGTTTTTCCTAATTTACATCAGTGATTTGCTATCAGCCATTATTTCATCTATCATGTGTGCTGACGACTGTGTGACTTACAGGGCGGTTTCTTTCAGTTCCGATAGCGCACTTTTACAATCTGATCTTGATAATGTATCCCACTGGTGTGAGGAATGGCAAATGCAGTTAAATATGAACAAATGTAAACTTCTGAGGGTGTCTCGCAACAAGGTTTCTCATAATATCATGTCTTGCAATACGGATAGAAAAGCATTAGAACAGGCTACATAATACAACTGTTTAGGCATGCATATCTGCCTTTCTTGGGATACTCATAATATTTTTATCAGAAACATTACTAATAAATCTCTAGGTTACACAAAACGGAATTTCTCTACGGTACCATGGTCACTAGAGCTGTTGCTATATAAAACATTTACCCGGTCTAAAGTTGAATATGCGTCCAGTGTGCGGGCTCCAAGCCATGAATGCCCTATTGACAGGTGAGAATCAGTTGAACATTGTAGCGGCCGTTCCATTCTAAGTAGCTGCAATCGTACATACAGTGTGTCATAGGTATTGCTAGGTCTCCCATTGCTATCAATTAGGCGAAAGGTAGTTCGATTTCCTTTTGCATGAAATTTACCATCATAATGAACATCTAAGAAGTACGTAACCTTTTCTCAGAACCATCTTACTTATTGTGGCGTACAAATGATCGCCCTGAAGTTGACGTTCCTTTTTCGAGAACAAATCAGTTCTTTCTTTCCTTCATTCCACTGATCACTAAGGAATAGAACACCTTACATCCTTCGACTGTCAGGTATTTCCGATCCACCTTTGTTTAAAACTGCACTAGAAAATTGTATTCAATGATTTTTATTTCTTCTACTGGTCGTCATATCGCATTTTTGCTGTTTACCAGATGTTTTACTTCGCTGATACTATTTCTGTGGTCCTTGATCTTGTTTTTTTTTGAAATTTTATGTGTTATTAGTTTACTGCTCCAACGTTTTTCTGCCGTTCGTGTTAATATGTTTGTATGAGCTACACCTGCTCCGTTCTGTAACTCCATATTGGTCTTGAAGGTGCGGAAATAAATAAATAAATAAATAAATAAATAAATAAATAAATAAATAAATAAATAAATAAATAAATAAATAAATAAATAAATTGCATACATTAGGTCTACATAATGCTAACGATTGCCAAGCATTCTAGCCAATGTATTCTCCCTTATTCTAGTACCAATCAAAAGACCACCTAATCCTATTAAAATACACACACGCACACCGTATAAGAGTCTGAAACTCTTACTCCTTTCAAAGCTCAAAATCTAGGCTTCTGGCTCAAGGGAATGGAACATTTGCCGCTGATTTAGCACAAATAAGATAATGTTACCCTCGTTTGCATATCGTTAAAAGTTCGCTCTCGGAAATTTCGTGGCCAATCTTCGGAAGAACGTGTATGTATATTACCGGCTGCAAGGTCGCTTTTTTCTGCAAAGGCTTTTGTCACCGCTTTTGCATTTCCTACGCGCGAAATCAGCACCTTGTTTCGTTTGAGGAACATATAAACAAACGAACAAGACACCAATTCCTGGGACCTATTAAATGTCTTATGCCTTTGAAAAACACTTCAGGTCTATTTTGCATATTTCTTTTTCTCCAAAAAGAAAATAGATGGGACTCTTGATCCAATAAGGTAGCAATTTCACGCGTCGCTGCTTTATCGCGCGCCGCTCTGAAGACTTTCGTAATGCGCTGAGTTTGTCGTCAAGCGAACGACGGAGCAACTCGTCGCTGACAATGCGCTGGTAAAAAAGTTGAACATTTCTGTATTAGGCACTCGTGCAAAGAGGATACAGTATATGTTACGAAGAACGTGCCAACCTTGTAAGTGTGGCTATTTGCAGAACCCGCACTCCTGGAATTTGTTGGATGCGCATTGCTCATCGAATTTTTTTTAAACGAAGCTTCTTTTTGCCACTTAAGCTTGGTCGGTACCTGTAAGTCTCTAGTTTATGTAATAACCAGGCATTATTCACGGAAACACAACGTAAAAAAAAAAGGAGTAAAACGAAACTATGCTCAGCTTTCTCTACCTCGCCGCGAACTTCAACCTACAACGCCTGTCAGAGATCATGTTGCTGGCGAAAGAAATACGCAAGAAAACTGTGTTCTCACCGATGATTACCTGCAGTATTTATAAGGTTGTATCCAACGAGCCACTTTGTCATCGTCGCCGTGCCGTTGTTGTACACACACTGGCGTCACTGTCAGGCTCGTCATTGTCATTCCGCCGTGGCTACAGTCCTGCAACCATTGAAGCAGATGCCATTGTATTGTGCGCTATTTAAAGCTTTTCTCTGAGTCGATGCGTGAACATTTCTCTTTACATAGCGTCTGCAATAACACGTTACTTATATAACTTGGCCATATCATGGCAGACACATTGTCTTTCAACCACCGTCGCAGCAAAAAAATGTGCTTTGATCAGTCAGATGTGGCACCCCTTCTGTTCTAAGGCATTGTCTTTCCAAGTCACGGGGGGTACGTTTATTTTCCCAAAAAAGAGAAACAACTTCTAAGGCTCATGTGTTCGAGCTAGTTGCGGTGACTGGCAATACCAGGTTGTTTTTGAGCCGGTCAGCGGCTCAACACGCAAGTAGAATCAACGTTGCGGTTTCGTCTTTGCAACGTAAACACCACCGGCATCATCGAACAGCCGGCACTCCACATCAGTATTGCTTCAGTGTTCAGAAACGGGCAACAAAGGCTTCATATGTGCGGAAGGAACGCTGACCACATAGAAACGCAGTAGTGAGATGCTGCTTTGTTTTTTTTTGCCTCGAGCAAAGGAAACGCTTTGTCTTCTCTGTGAGATCAAAGGGTGCACTCGACCATGTCAGTCATGGGAGCAGTTTGTTATTCTTTGTTACGAGTCCTCCGTCGGCAGCCTCGGCAGAAAAAATAGCATGGTCGGCGACTTAATATATTGGGACCGCAACAAAGGTGCTAAGGCTTTCATTTCGGAAGCAGTTTTGTATTAGTGTTTTCAAGTATCGGCACCTTTGCAATATATGACTTACCTGCGGATAGCGGTCTCCATTGTCATTCCGAAATTTGCAGGTACAACCTGTTCACGTGACCACGGAAGCATGAATTTAAAGAATGATGCATTTGAAAGGAAGCGTCATCTATCTAGCTCTTATCAAGCACACAGGAAATGAGACATAGTTTGGCTCGGTGTCGGCTGCAGCCAACCTGATTAGGTTGGTCGCATTTGATAACATACATAAATAGGAACCAAATATATAGAGTAGATGTTTGATTTAAACTATCATTTCTTTCATAAAACTATTTGAAATTTATAACGTAACTCTAGAAGGAACTGGAACATCAAACTTACAGCTCTGGTTCTCAGAAATGAATAAAAATGTCACAGTTCTTCAAACTACACTTATTGAGGCATTTAATGCCCCCAAGATTGGTATGTTGTGCATACCTCTAAAGCATATCACTAACTTCTCACATAGCCTTCCTGAACATTCTATTATTTCTGCGTGCTATGTAAACCCGTGCACCCAATTGGTCTGTTTCAGACGCTCATACTAATGTAGTTTACGTATTTCAATATTCCAGAGTCTGTTGTTGCTGGAGGCTTGTCGTTTTATGAAATGTTTTCTTTTTTTCTTTATTCTCAGCAAATGCTGGCGATTTTCGTAATAATTCTCAGGTCTTAGATCAAAACTATACTTCCTACATTAGGCGAAATCGGGCTTTCGCGATAAATGCAAAAAAATCCCGTTAACATCGGCTGAGTGTATATAACTTTCTTTTAAGGAGGGCATATCTGCGTTTCAAATAGGTATATTAAGATTAGGAGCTCCTGACCTGAAGCCTCACCTTAATGGCTGCAGCTATTAAGGATGCTTTATCTGCTGCTTTCTGGAGTTTATCGCCTGTGCAATTCATCGTGTTTTTTTTTTACAGCCGTGATCCCTTGCCCGACAACGTAGCGGCAAGAGGCCCAGCCAGGGGTTTGAACCCAGAAACACGACATCTAATCCGTAATGATCCGTGCATATTGCTCTTAAATAATTTACACCATCAACGGTGCATAACAGTGTAAATCGGTCTATAACTCACGCGCTTACACCCTTACAGGTGTCGGGGTATGTCACAGCTGTGAGTCAGAATGTACAAAGGTTTATACGCTTACATCCGCGTGCGCCCTCGAGGGTGTAAACTTTTTTTACTGTGCACCGTCCCCGCTGTCATTGTCTCGGCCAACAACTTACTGCAGACATATGGTAGCAACGAAGGCTTTCCATATTTGTTGATAGGTGCATTATCCTCTACACCCACAGCTGCATGGGGTCTGGGAACACGTTATTTTGAGCTGGTAAAAGGTGGTTATTGTAAGCCCTGCAAAAGGCATTCCGTTTTGCTCGAGAAGAGGCCGAAATTCCGGCGCGATCTAGTCCTGGCAATTTTGACTAGTTCAAGTTTCTCTCGCGTGATGCTACTTTTCACGTTTCTAACGTTTATAAGGTAGCATCAAGTACACGTAGTATCACGCTCGTCATAGGAAAATGTTGCTGCGCTTGCAAAATTTTTTGAACAGCGCGTTCGAAAACCATACCTAGGCGATTCGTTGACAATAGGATCGCCCTGCGAAGCAGGCATCTAAGGAACACTATAAACTTAAAATGGTTACACGTAATGAACAGGTGCATTATTGGTGCCCGGCGCTTTTGTAGGGTGTTGGTATAGCGCGCGGTCTCTGTCGCATTTGATCAACACACTGAGAAACAGGAAATCCACTACATTTAAATCTGACTGTTCAGCTTATCTCGGCTCATCCCGAAAGAAGGCCCGATAGAGATTCGAGAGGGTCAACTGGGCGCCGCCTTGTCCACACCACAGCTTCGGGGGAATAATAGAGCCTTCGCTACTTCTGTCGGAGGCAGACAAGTGCTCCGGTTGAGTACCCTACCGGTAAAATAGGTACAGGCGCGCTACTGGCCAGTTGCTCGACAACTATGAGATTTCCAGATGCTTGTAGTGGCAATCACCCATTGGCAAGTTGGCGGCGTGGGACCACCACGCTCCTTTTAAAAAGACTCATGGCCTTTTTCCTAATCTTGGTTTTTCACAGGAAGCATAGTGGTCTTGACAAACTTCTCCCATGGAACGCACCTCTGGAAAGCCGGATGCCTGGCCGGGGTGGGGTGCCTGCACCCTTCTTATAAACCATCGCGTGTCCCGCTGCGATGATCGAACAGCGTACCACCCACAGCCGAGACGGGCGTCCAATCCTCTGGACCACGGCGTGTTTTGTTTGTTTGTTTTTGTTTGAGGGACCTGCATCGAATATTGGACCCACTACGTAAAAAAAAGGATAAAGCTGATCGAGTACATTAGGCGTCACAGGAAAACATCTCGTGCGTCCTGCCCTCATTTCAGATTGCCTATCGGCAGCGCCCCTGTTTGCAATGTTTCACTGGCATTCCCGTAATTAAGCATTTCGTATAAAACTGAAGCTATCAATTTACAGTGTTACTGAATCAAGCAGCTTGCTATGACACCCGCTTCCTCACTCACGACCCAGGCCTATGCAAAGATTTGTTAACGCGTCCTCTCAAAAACGATAATTAAGTGGCACTTTCGAGGCACCACGCGATGGTGCTGTAATTACTAAGCAACGTCATTAACCTAAAACAGCGCTCTCCCAAGGCACTGATAGAATGCGACTCCCGTATGACCTAGTTTCGAAAGTATTCAACTGTGCGAACGAATTCCCAATGCATACTTTGGAGACGGTCGGCGTTTTATTGAAAAGCCCATCATCCTCCACATCTCATGCCCAATGCCCTCCTGCAACCACTTCCCACACGCATTATGCAGAGAACTTCGGGAACGAGAATCGATAGCGTCTCGAACCGGGTTCGGAAATATGCGAAGCAGTGGAGCATAGGTCGTCTAGGGGCACGGTCCCGTCGGAGCTTTCCCAAATATGCGACCTCGTTAGGTCGCTCGAGCATACATTATGTATATCATGTTTTTTTCGGACACAAGGAAGTTCACTGAATTACCTAAGACGCGAGTGAAAACTTTGTAACTATCGAAGAGCACAGCAATAGCAGAGCCCGCAAAGGGCTTGGAACATCGGCAAATATGTTCTTTTTTTTTTAATTGGTGTGTGTTAGCATGAACAGCCAGTAGTTTCTCGTTGCAACACACCTACGCTAAGCTAACATTGTTGGTTGCACGCGTGCACTAATATCATTACGGTGTAGTTTATCTCACGCAGAGGCAAAAGGTAGCTGAACACCGTCTTTCACTCTGCCCAATTTCAGTGAATATCCGTGGAGTCGCATGCTCTTGTGGCTTAGGTTTAGAACTCTGAAAACAAAACGAAACACCATTCTCCGTGTCATAGGCTGGGGCGCCTTTTCAATATGGAGGGATGGTGGGCTTGTTCTTTTTTCATCATTGTCTGATACTCGGTGTTTACGGAATTCCAGTATTATTCCAGTATTCCAGCCACAAAGTTGAAGCAGAATTTAACTTTATTTGTTGCCACAGCACCCGTCCCCGCGCCTTAATTTTGTACCGACGCCCACCACACACACGCAGAGAGAAAAAAAAAAACAAAAACATTTCGGCCTGTCGGAGATCAAGTGAGAATCAATTACCCAGTCCTCCGGATCTTAAAATACCGAGAAAACGTAGGATAATCACGAATGCTTAGTTAAGATTTGAACACGGAGAGCTCTGTAGCCACTACGATAGGAAAAGTTATACATACACTACTAGAGAAATGAAAGGCTCCCACGTCGCTAGTTAGACTCAGCCTCTTTGCCGTGAAAGCAGATTTAGAGATCAACGCCTTGCAAAACCAGAAGATCGTCCACGGACCCTGCATAGGTATGTGCATATTTCGCTTATAGCAGGCAAAAAAAAAAAAAAAGAAGCTTTTGATGTGCTTACCGCTGCACTTTTCTTGTTCAAATTTAGCAGGAAGATGTGTATTTATGAGTCTACGTTGTTCAGTGCAACACTTGGCAGAGTTACGTACCTGGCTTTTAAAGAAAGAGTGCAAGGTTGCCTTCGGGTTGGGTTAAAAACTGCTGCCGCAATGGCGCAAGCATAAACATGTGTCGCCGCCTTCCGGTAGCCGCAGAAAGCAGCGTATCATGGAAGGTTGGCTTGTATTTCAGAACAGAAGTTTACTTTCTTCTAACCCTTTCAGCTCCAACGAAACGGCCAAGACGCGGAAACCTTCCCTGATCGTCTGTTGTCTGCAGCTGGCAGCAGCAGACGACCCAAGTTACGCTTGCGTCGTCGCGGCAGCAGTGAACTTCCCCGTAAGCGAAAGGCAAGTGCGCAATTCTTTCTAAAAAACAAGCAAATAACTTTGCCAAGTGTTTCACGAAACGACGGAGACTCCGCAATGCGATCTTTCTGCAAAATTTGAGCAAGAACAGTGCCGCGGTAAGCGCGACATCCCTCTTCGAACACCTTAAGCGAAGTATGCGCGTCGCTGTATTCTGAAACACAGTAGAAGTAGTTAAGCTTGATGTAAAGCCCTCACAAATGTTTATCTAGAAAAATGTTTTTTCTTCTCTCTCGTTTTCAGTTGATGCTTGTAGCTCTAATCCCACGAAGTCGGTAGCCACCATAACGCAACATATCGGTTGTGCGCTTCTAAATCGTAAACGGAGCGCTTAAGGTGACAGAAAGCCAGTAAGTGTCAGTTGTATTGTAGTATTGTAGTGGCAGTTGTAATGATGGTTTTCACGATCTCTTACTTAGACAATTATGCTGTCCGGATAGTGTTTCCAAGCAGCCAAAACCATCCTAAGCACTCGTCGTGGTCACATCTTTACCGGTATGACTTCAGCAAATAAAGAAAACTTTGTTGCTCGTGAAGTAAAAATAAAACACCATATCGATTTATTGCTCCTAATATATTTTATTTTTGAGTCAGCGAATGTGCGTTTTACGTCAAATACGTTCTTTCCTCACCAGATGGTTTATACTCACCACTGCTTTTTTCATCTCCACTGCATTACACATTCAGGTGCTCATGTTGTCATGTCATCATGCGGCAAAGCTTGATATCAAAATCAAACGTTAATGAGAAAAGCTGCTTGAGTTTTTCGTAACGAGCCCACAAATTTCAAACTAAGATATGGCATTGCGTGGAAAAAGCTTTTTGTGCCCTGAGTTTGCAATGAAGCGCCCTCTTTTTATTGCAAATAAACAATTTTTTTCGAGGATAATTGCAGGATGCAAGTGATTATAAGATCGAATTTGCGAAAACGCGGCTCGTATCTGAATTTTTAAAATGAAAGTTGATCTTCTGACGAGAAAGTCTCTTCAACAAAAATCAATTTTGCTAGATAAACCTAACCCGGATATTTGAACAAAAAAAAAACCAGATAGGTACTGTAACAAGTCTTTGAAGTAAACGCAATTGTTCAATGAGTCACCTTGAAAAGCGTGCGACCATAACCTTGTTATGTTTTATCGTTTACCTTCTGGTTCAAGCGCTGCTATGAGCCGTAATCTATTGCGAAGGGTTCGCTGAAGAGAACCTTGAAATTTATTCAATGGTTCTACTCACCAAAAATCTCGCACTTTCACCCCAAGGACGAAATATTGATGGGGATAGCTAAATTTTAAACCCCTACACGAATTTCCTAGTTCAATTGGCGGTATAGACGTAGGAAAGCATTGGCATACAAATTAACAAGCGAGGTGTCACGCCCCCAAAGGCAATGATGGACAGATCTCACTCCATGACCTTGAACACTCGCTGTAACAAGGCTGGCGTTTTGAAGAGGTCACAGGTGCGCTAACATTTCTGTTCCCTCTGGCTTCAACGGATATCCAGAACTTGAGATCACGTGACATCCAGCCCTAGGCACGCGCGAAGACGGCGTACCGGCCATCACAGCTCGCCCCAACTTTGCACCCTCCGGAGGTTGTCTCCAAATTAACACGCGGCTGGTTTACGGGCTCAGCCACACGGACAGAAATGCGAAGCCACGGTACAGCTAGCGGAGGAGACGCGCTCTCCCCTGCCTCCACTAGTGCGCGCTTGATTACGCTACAACACGGCCACCTATATTAAAACGGTGGACTTCAGGCGGCATCAGGATTCGAACACAGTACTTCCCCCGCATACGAGGCGGACACTCTTTCATTTCCGCACTGCTGCGCTAATAAAAAAGAACAGGTAAACAGAAGAAACTGACGAAAGTTTCGTCCATTTTCGCACCGAGGTCAAATCTTGAACAAATGAAATTTTAACATCTTACACAGTTCAAAACTACGTCTGCTCAAAGAAGGACAGCTTCGAGGTATGCATTTTCACGCACAGAACCGTCACTTTCCCTAATTACCTGTCATCTGCGTTCCTCAGTTGTTTCCACACATGCAGCCTTTCTCTATGTGCTGAGTCATGCAACCGCTACTGACATTAAAACTGAACGGGGACCGTTCCCATCAGCACTGCCTGAAGGACTTTCATTTGTGAGGAGGGCTAAAACTGCTCAGCCGACTGTTCGCAGAAATTAAATGCAGTTGAACAAAGCAATGATGCTCACGGCAGTGTTGAGCACGAATGGGTAAAGCCTGCTCCTCCGAAGACATACGTTTCTGCACAGAGTTCGCCGTCATGACAACGATGCGCCAACTCCTCCCGCTGCAAGGAACTTTTGTTCTCTCGCGCGGGAGGGATGTTTATGGCTGCCGGGGTTGACGTGATTGAAGTATTTGGTTAGAAATCGTGCCCCCTAAACAGTTGCTTTCATTCGTGCATGTGTTGTGCCCTGTATAGCCGGTTGTGGTCTTACCTGTTGAACATTTCTCGAAGTGGTTGTTCTGTCGCTATTGTTATATCTTTCGGCATTCGCAATAACTATTCAGGAATGTTGTGCAGAACACTTCTGTGTTCCTTATCTTTACTTAGTTCGCTGTCAGTGCAAACTTAAAGTATGCAAAATAAAGTATTTACCTGTAGAAAAAAACTGGTTTAGAAACTTTAGTAATGTAATATTTCAAGGACAAAAGAAAGAGCTGTTTAATGCACACCGGGAGGCTACCTCACTTTACGCAGTTTGCTAAAAATAGAAGGTATTAAATAGTAAACAGTTGTGTGGTGAAGGAGTTTAAAATAAATTTTGAGGTCTTGTCGAACTGCTGTTTCTTTACTCAAATATATGGAAAATAAAGGACTATGGGTCCTCCTTAAACTACTGCGCACAGATTTGAGTGGAATGTTTTTTGTATTTAGGAGAGAAGTCAAGATTTCACCGGCTGCGCTAATTTGACTGCCGGTTATATCTTACTGTCAGGGAGAAAGGGGAAACAACTTTATTTTGTCAATTTTGTTTAGTGAGGGGTGAGTACCAGGCAATTCTTTACAGCCACCTCCTCTTCTCTTTCGATGGCCCGAAGTTGAACCTCCTGGCTCAGGTCGCAGAGTATCGCTTCCCACACTTCAGGCGAGGGAGCGGCCAGGATATCTTGTGGGGGAGGGCCTTATCTCCAGTCCCAGAGAATATGATTTAAATAGGCTATGGACTCAATGGACAACATAGGGAGCAGTGTGGGTCTGTGAAGTCCGGGTAGAACTTTGCGTATACTTGTGGTTTGGGAAAGGAGTGCGTTTGGAGTCGGCGCCAGATGACTTGTCGTCCCTTAGTGAGCTTGGGAGGAGTATGGGGGTTTTGTGCGTTTTGGGAGGCGGTAGTGTTACGCTACGTAATGGTATGTGGAAAGTAGAAAGAAGAAATGCAGAAAGAAAGAAAGAAAAAAGAAAGAAAGAAAGAAAGAAAGGAGGAAGGAAAGAAAAAAAAAAACATGAACCATTCCACTCTCTGAAGGTGGATGCACAGCAAAGCTGTTGAAAACCACCACTACAACTGTTGAGGGTTGTATGCAATACTTTATGGCTTCGGAGTAGTGGCAGTAGTTCTATGGTGTAGTAAGGGTAGACACGGGAGTAATAGTAATTTTGAAAGCACACCGCGGCCCATTGCGGTGCTGCAACGACATTGAAATCATTTGCGAGGCTGGTTATTTCACATACGAAAGGCTAGGGACGTCGCACCCCATGTCGAAAGCTGGCCTCGACGTGGCAGCTTGAGCAACCGTAATCTCTACCGAGAAACGTGTTTGCAGGGAGCGCTACATGCTTCGCCTTGCTATCACGAGCTCCTTATCATCAATAATGTGGTTCGCACGCCTTTATTTTTTTGAGCTTGTTCTTTATTGAAACGTACCTGTTCCGTATGTTGCATGCGTGATTTCCATGTTTCTGTCCGCTCCTTTCTGAAAAGTAGGCAGGCGTTGTGCCCCCTTCCGGTGGCAGTTGCCAGCCTGCTCTAGTTGGTTACCGAGCTCGAGCTCTAGTTACCAAAGTCATTGTTTGAATGGAAACAGATCACGCCGATCCAGCAGCCTCTCTTTTGTTCGACGCAGTAAAGCACACTGTCGTGCTTTAGGTAAACTCGCAAGCTAGCTATAGTAAGTGAGCCCAGGAGCTTCATCAAAAATCTTATGGTCTTTAGGAGCTCAGTTGCAGACATAAAAAAAAGGAAGAAATAAGAAAAAAGGGATATAAGGATTCGAGTGAGTAAATAACACTCGGAACAACATTTTGTTCGAGCTGCTATTCTAGAAGCGCTCTAATGAGTGCCAGAGGATATAACTCGTGGATAGGTTCAGGATAGTTGCCGTGAAAACTGGCCAGGGCTTTAGCAGTTGTTTTTTATCCGTTCTGCTTTCTACAATGCTCACCTCAGTAGCATCATTAGAGACCTTTACATGAAGTGTTCCTTGATCACGCGAGATACTCGCTGGTAACCATACTAACTACACTACACTAAGCAAAAGACGCCTAGTTATTATCTTTTCCAAATGGTGTCCTGTTACAGTCTGTTCACGTTTAGAAATAGGGTGAAACTGTATGGCGCTTTCCTTTCTCCGTTCATTAGTACGACCCTGACTGAGGTGGGAGCTCGATAGCGGAATCGTTAGTGCCGTTAGTTCTATGCGAATTGCGTCATTCTATAAGCTTCATGAGCTTTGTGTGTTGTGGGAAAAAGCTTTTGATCGTGACCTGCTGTTTTGCTTGCCCATTTAATGAGCCTATAGACTACACTATTTTTTACATCTACACTCACCCGACAATGGGGCAAACAAAGGTGACGACGGTAAGAACCTTTGAGCGGCGGCAATCTCACTAGAATAGCGGCATCATATTTTACGACCATTTTTTCTTACGTAAGATATATTTTTCTGGCTACCCGAGGTCTGAAAGGAAATTGCGCACTCGATAAAGGGATATTGCGTACTCCGTCAACGTCCTTCAACCCTTAGCTCCATATACGTTTTTTTCTTCTCTTTCTATAGAGAGTGTTTCACTTAACTTGAACCAAGTAAAAAAAAAAAAGGTGATCAGCCGCAGCTGAATGAAACCAACGACACATGGTTTGCCGGCATGTCACGCTCCTTAGAGCATTTCTAATATTCCGCTTAATTAGGTAATTAACTCAGATCAAGTATGCAGTTTTCTTATATTCACTTTAGGGCCGAGTGCGCTTCGTTTCGTTATAAAGCGGGATAGGAAACGAGGCATCTAATTTATTGTGGCAACGTACGCACTGCGTGCAGATTCTTTTCGGCGTTTAGAGAAATCCAGCGAAAAATTAAACAAGGCCACGTGACTGCGTTCGTGCGCTATCGTATTGGAGCGCCCTCTACCGCGCTTCGTGCGAAAGAACCGTGCGCGCGGACTGTGGCGAAGTGAGTGGCGGCCGCTCAAGGCATCGGCTTGGCAGTGAGTCAGCATATTTGGTGGTGGCACACGGAGAGGAAGCGCCATCGCCCCTGATAAGCGATAGGTTCGAAGCACGGTTGAGAGCGCTACAGTGTAGAATAGGGCATGAGCACAGCCACGTGGTTTTATTTCATATTTCGCGGGCTTTCTTTATAAGCACGCCATCTTGGGGTGGAACCGGAAATGGAGCAGGCGAAATGCAGTAATATTTTCTCAACAGTCCACACATACTGAATAGTGTTCATCTTCACCTGTGTGTGTCATTAATATGAAGAACAGTTGCTTTCCCTTCTCCAAGAACTCTACAAAAATTAAACTCTAGGGTTTTGCCTGCCAAAAACCATGATACGATTATGAAGCACGCCGTAGTGGGGGACTGCAGATTAATTTGGCCACCTGGGTTTTTTAGCGTGCACCCAATGCACGATACACAGGCGATTCTGCATTTTAGTCCCATCGAAATACGACCGCCGTAGCCGGGATTTGATTCTGCGACCTCGTGCTTAGTGGGGCAACGTCCTCGCCGCTAAGCAACACCGGCGGTCGCCAAAAGTTCAAAACGAAAGTACCTGCACACAATGTGATGAGAAAGGAGAGAATGAGGACATTAGTGCATTTTGCCATCATTGAGAGCGGGCCATCCCAACTGAAATATTTGCAGCACGCGACGTCAACACACAATAAACTGTAATGGCGACCGTGGCGAATAGAAGTGAATAGTAGGTTTTTCAATGACGCCACTATTACTAGAAGGCGCGCCGAACAAATGAAGCAACTTGGTTAAATCAATTAACAACACAGAGCATTCAGCAGACCTTAAAAAAAAATTGCGACAGCAATGACACCACAAAATGAAATCGAGGGTCAATTTTCAGACTTCTTTGTTTTTTTTTTAGTAAGAAGCTTTTGTCATGTGCAGACAGCATACGTCAATTACATGTCCAACATCCCCAGCGGCTGGCATGTGCCCGTACCAACATGTCTCGCGCAAGATATTTTGTGCGAGTAATCCAGTATTTACTCCCGAAAAACGCGTGCACTGCGAGGAGGTGCTTAAAGTTTGAACTCCAAAATGCGGTCCTGTTTTCATGTACGTGGCCACGTGACTCATCAATGCAAATTGCACACGAATCAGCCCGAGCGCGAACTTAAGTTTTCGCGCGTCCGTGTGGGACAGAAAAAAAAAAAAAAAAACTTGCTCTGAATGCCAGAGCGGCACTGAAATGCAACAAAATACGTTGCGCAAGTTGCACCTCGAGGAACCTTGCTCTGTCTCGGAATGCTGCTTCTACAGGCCCAGAGTTCGCTACGCGTTCTTTAATTGTTTGAACAACATCGCAGACTCTAGAACGCATTGCACGACTTCGTTCCAAGCAGCATATTGTTGTGCTCATTCGCGTCACCGCATGACGTGGGGGACTTGGACTCATTGCGCCGAGGAAGATTTTTACGACCCCGTACGGAAGAGTCGTAAAAAGGACGCTTCATCGCTATGAAATGACTGCCACGTGTACTTCAATTTTTTCCTAATCATTGCGGTTGCTGATGCAGATTACCGCACGTGCCAGTCATAAAGTGCCGCCGGCACGCCAGTGACGTCGCCCGGTGTAAACACCATGTACATTACGTCAGCCTAGGAGCTTCAGTAAAAACACGAGCATGACAAAGTACTGAAGAGCATCGTTTAACGCAGCGAGTGAGATCCGCAATCTGGTGCTACATTCACATGTCGGCCAATTCTCGCGGGTCAAAATAAAAACTTCTGAATGTAAAACTCGATCGCAAGAAGACAAGTACACAATATTCGAATACAGGCGCTAGCGTTTATTCGGTTCCAGCTAAGATAATTGCATAACCCAAGAAAATCGAATGCCAAACGAAGCTGCCGCAGAAAGCCAGTTGTAAGTCTGACACATTCCTGCCTCTAGAAGGCGCCTCAACAGTTGTGAGAGTAACTACCTAAGAGGTACAAACAAAATCAGGAAAGAACAATTTATGAGAAGTTAAGGGGAAGCTACTTTCTTTTCGAAGCGAGATCAGGATGCCTTAAAATGCGTAGTTATAAGGCAAAGTACTCCAAGGAAGAAGAAGCATGTGCTTGCTGCAGTTAAGCTAGGGAAACGGTGCGCCATGTTTTATTAGAATGGGAAGATATGTGAAGCACATATTTTCTGCCGAAAATTAACACACACACAAAAGGAAGACATATAGACGACCGCACGGGCGTTTTATGTGTCTTCATTTTGTGTGTGTTTTAATTTGAGGCAAAAAACGTGTCTTTCAGCATTAGGCCAACAAACAGTTCTGTTGGATATATCTACCCAGCGGTCGGTTTGAGCTCCGCTGGCCTCCTTGAAGCCCCGGGGCTCAGGGATAGCAGGGCGAAATTAAACATTCCTGCTATGGGGTTTAGTAAAAGACTGTTGGAGGTTTGTTGGGCGAAAATTATGGAGTCAAATAAGCAACGGAGGCGCACAAAAACAAAGTTCTGAATGGTAGTTCAGGAAGTTTGATGCTGGGAATTTTTTGTGTATTAAAAAAAAAGACAAAAAGGTAGGTAAGACATCAGGCAATATAAGCGTAGAAGTGGTCTGGCCTTTAGAGGATACGCAGGAGCATTGCGCCGAACGTCAACAAATTGTGTGCGGGGCAATCTCTAACATTTATGGACATGGTCGGGCCTTCTCGCTTTCAAGACATTGCTTCATAAGCTTTGGTCCAACGAACGACCTGACTGCTTTCTTCGAGTCCTTCTTGGCAACTTTTCTTTAACCTCTGCCACTGATTCCCAGAACTGATGAGCTGCCTGCAACCCCCCCCCCCCCCCCCCCCTCCCCAATTGTTGCTTCTATTGCCTTATTTAATATAGCTGGTGCCCGAGACTACAGTATTGCCCCATTCCTTGCTCTCTCTATCTCTTTTTTCTTTGTTTCTTTTGCGTCCAAACTGAAGGCCAAAGCTTCAAGCTATCTTTTTTTGATTATTTTTTTTTCGTCGCGGAGAAGCTCTCGAAGTTCTTCGCGCCCATCTGTCGTCTCGCACTTCCATTGACGGTCAGCCCAATCCGTAATTGCTACTGATTTTATCAGCACGCGCACGTCTGCACGTGGCTGTAGCTTTCCCTGCACCAACCCCCCTTTTCTCACACGCCTCTTACACATGACGGCGTCACACTCCATACTAACTGATTGCTCTTATTGTTTGCGCGAATGCATGGCTCAGGTCTCTCGAACAAAAGACTTCCGCCAGCTGCGCCTTATGCAACGTCTGCCATCGTAACTTTTTCTATCGATATCCTGGCTGTTGCCCAGTTGCCTTTCGATCCCTAGTTATTAGTCTCAAGCTTACTATATTCTGTTGAACGAGGGAGTGGTGCCTGCGCCTATGTCTTTTCTCTGCTAGCGAATGATAAGAATAAACTTACCTCGACTCAACAGCGGCCCTTTCGGCTAGTGTGTAAGGCTTAGTTGGGGGTCACCATTTATCGCTCGCCTTTTATCTACAACGATCTATTTGCATCCACCTCTTGCATTTCGATATTGACTTGACCGGATCGGTCAATAGAGACGTAGTCATATTTATTTTCATTTATTTACATCCTTCTGCAGGCCGTGTGGCCCAGGCAGGAGTGGCAAGGTACACTGGCAAATATGCGTACAAAAGGCTAGAACGCTAATATAACATTGCAAGAAAGAAAAGGAAACCTTAACAAAACAAGCAAAACAGCTATTGATCGTTCTCGATGTAGGGATTTGTAAGCAGTTTATTACAGCGACCTGTTTCGAAATGATGACCAACCGGTTTGAATAAAGTTATATAGTAAATATTTATCGATAGGGATTTGGGTTTGTTGTTTTTGTGCAATAATTAATTTATTCAAAAATTCACTAAGGCCCCATGACAGGGGAAGGAAAGCGGGTGGTGGGGGAGGAGATACCATGAAGAAATGGTTCACAAGTAAAACAATAGTGACAAATGACAGGAAATTGATTATACGATGCAAGTGCTACAGCATTAATTTTCTTAGTTGTGAGACTTGACACTTTGCGCAAATTGCACAACGTACCGCTTTGGTGGTGCGTAATATTTTTTCTACGTGACCTGTTTACACACATTTCTCCTAGTTGTTTTACACCCAGAACGTTCTGCTATCACACAGAATATTCACGCTTTAATCACTGAACCATATACTGTTTGAAAAGAGGTAAGTGTCACATTAGTTGTCAAAGTTAGGATTTTTATCTAAATGAAACAAAGTAGCATTGTATTACTTTGCTAAGATGCGCCGCGTATAAAACATAGAGCAACGCCAGATTGGTGTGGCATATATACTTGATTTTTCAGTGAACGCGTTCGAAATCCTTTAACATATAGAGAAGTTATAATTAAATGATTTTCTCTGTATTACCTTACCCAGAGGCGCACACACTTGAACAAGGTTTGACTGTAAGGAAATCCAAAACCTTTATTGGATCAACCGATTTCGTAATGTACTATTCCCACTATTAATTTTCCCTTTCTCCTCTTTTTTCTCTCGCGGAGTCCTCTGTACGTGCCAAGCCCGCGCCCTTTGCGGGACTTGTTCACCCCGTGCGCGAAGCTGTGCGACAACTTCGGGGTCGATCGACTCGCGCTCAGCCTGCCGCGACGCATGCGTCACATCTCCGTCCTTCTCGCTCGGCACTCGGCCTTTGGATCACGAGACGAACCCGGTACATCCATAGCGCACACAGAACCCGCGTAGCAACTGCCAGAGGAAGTCAACCCAGCGCGCCTCCGCGTACCCTCCTCCTCCGCGACACTTCGCCTCCTTTCTTCTGCCGCGCTTCGCCCAACGCCACCTAGAATTTGCTCTAGGTGGCGTAGCTGTGGCCCACGCTCTCCGCGTTCAGTGCTCTTCTTCGTACTTTCCCCTGCGCGCGATTCTCTCCTCCACCACCAGGCGCCTTCCTCCTCCTGCGCTCGCTTCCTTCGCGGCGACACACATAATCTCGACGATTTCGCAGACGGGGTATGTACGCTTACGCGTAAAAGTTTATTATTTAATGTCTACAAATGATTAATGTTATTGAACATATATACAAGAATGCGTACACAGATAGTTCATACGTAAAGACTATTGAACGCACATAAGCAGGTAGGAACATCAACGCATTACAACCAGCGTTTACGTGAATTCGACAGACTGCGACAGTTGCGCATCACGTTTCTTAGTGCATCACGACTAACGCGAGGCGCCAGCGTCCGCATGCATCGCACCACTGGTGCATGGTGGCGCACATCGAAGGCAAAGCAGCGCATAAAGACGCCTTCAGCGTCACGCCAAGCACCGCCGCAGCTTGGCGATCGCGGCAGATGCACAGCAAATTGTCTTTCCGATAATTCCTAATGCTATTCGATCGTGTTTACATGCACTGCGAAAATCGACTTACTCGTCTCAATCCACCCCTGTCTGGCCCATTAATGGGACGCGCTTTCCTCGTGCATTAGCCCCGTTTGCATCGAAGCGATGTGCTACAAAGCTGGTGCGATGCGAGTTGTCGCATTCATGTAAACGCGGCTACATACGTTCCCCAAACACCAAATGTTAGCGTAAACGACTCGTGTATCGTCGGCACTTATAACTTTCGTTGTCGTCCTAGTTTCACATACAAGTTTTATCGAGTCCCTACCGAAAGACCTTAACAAATAGAACGAACCAAAATGGCACAAAAACTACCTTCGCCCTGACGTGACGTCCTTTAAACTAACATATTCGAGGCGTTCAACAAAGTGATGCGAAGCGTAATATCATCACAAGACGCGCTTTCGGCTAACATACCTGAGGCATGCAAAGAAAGTGTTGCGAAGCGAACTGCGAAAAATACATAGGCGTATACAGGAAGGTCGATCTCGTGACCTTCTCCCAGTAAAGGCGTAAACAACTCCGATCAGAGAAAACGATTTCAGAACTAAGCTATCAATATATTGCAGTATGACTGACATTATCCTTGCATAATCTTGTGCTCCCGCTTCTGGAAGAAATACGAGGCTCGTAAAACCCGTCGCTTTAATTAATTATGTAATTAATTGGATGCGCACTTCCTTCACAGTTACCACGTCGTATCGTCTGTGGATCATTATCTTCGCTTCCTTCGCGTTATCAGCTTTCTTAAAAATTGTTTAATTGGCCGTTCTCTGTCGCGGGGACGCAATTTGTTAAGGTTATGTGGCTTCTTCCTTTGTTTATAGCATCGCCTCTCTGATGTGCAATCTACGGAAGAATTGTGCTCATGCTAAAGAAATGCTTTTCTCCCCTTCTGTTTGCCTGATGCAGGACTGCAATTAAATTGACCAATCTAAGACCTCTTTGCCGCACTTCTTCGAACGCATGCCGAATAAAAAGAGAAAATCAACGCGCAAGCTGCTGCGAGAGCGAAAACGAGAATATTGAGAAGAATATCTTTAAGTCGCAGCGTTTACCGGCGGTAACTCTCATTGTATTCTTTTTTAATATTACTTTCGTGCATCAGAAATCATCTCAGCAATCGTCTTCCTTGCTTACTGATCTCGCTAATTTACGTAACTTGTGAGATATACCCTAAAAGTTAGCTTAATTGATATTATTTGATAAACAGCGACACAAAACAGTATAAAGGCGCCTTCTCACCTAGTTAGCAACGTTAAGCTTTATTCGGATTATTTTAAACGTTATCGCTGTACGACTCTTGCCCGAATCTGTTCCCTACTGCAATGAAGCTTTGAACATAAAACGATGTTGGTTGGTATACTAGAGTTCACGTCATGGGGACTTAAGCTGTGTGTTGTTTTTTTGTTGCTCTTCATTTCTCACATTGTCTTTCTTCTAGGTAAGCAATACATGCCTCACCACTAAACTCTAAAGTCTTCTTCTCTTTTCTCTGGTTCAAGAAGTTTTAGTGCCAACGTTATCGTGTCACCAACCAGCTTCCGGTGCACTATTTATTAATTTGGTTGACCCGCTTCCTCACTGAATCTGATGACGCGGCACTGGTCTGTGGCAGAGTAAAACTTTCGGGAAGAGCACCGCACAATGGGCTCGCGAAACTTGGATCAACGAACACGTTTGCGCTTGAAAGTGCTAGAACAAAAGCAGGATGTCGTTGTTTTGTCAAATGCTTTCTGTCTCGTACCCCCCCCCCCCCCCCATCCCATCGTTTTACTTCCAACTTCGGTTTTCGCCGGACGCTTTTCCTTCGCCCATTGTTCTTCCACGTCCTGCTCACCTCACTTTACTACAGCCGTCGTTACGAAGAAGCTTTGCACTGAGAGCGAGACCATTATAGGCTCTGCAAGGAAACAAAGAAACTGATTAGTGCTTTACGGCTCATATCTTCTTCGTTTAGTCGACCTGCTTTTCGTCCCTGTAGAATACGGCATTTCGGTCGTAAAAGAGGCAGCTTCTTTTGGCGCTTTTGCCACAGAATAGCAGTCTTGCCACTTTCTGGAGCGTGAGAAGTGTTTGAACGCCTGCCAGATCCGGTGAGACCTCGGCCCTTGGACATTTCGAGGCGAGCAGGCCGCCGCGCTAGGCCTAACGTAGGCGCCGCGATTACGGCACGACAGCATCGCGTGCCGCACATGCCCACTGCACTGCTACCGTGACGATGGCTGCCCGAGACCCCCTGCCTGCTGCAGCATTGGATAAAACCACACCAGCCGCCGCTATGGATCAAGAACCTATTGAAGACAACGAAGACGGGACTTGGTTTCTCGTGGCCCGAAAGCGCAAGAAACAGGTCCAAGCCACGTCGAGCGTGCCACCCAACACCGAACCCGCACAGCAGGACCACCTACATCTGACATTGCGCAATAAGAGCTCGCAGCTGCCCCCGCTACCGATCGACGACTTGAAAGTGGTCTTCCGACCGAGAGATGGACTGAATCTCGGTGAGTGGCCGCAGCACTCTATAGCCAGAGCTATAGGCACAGCGGCTCAATTAAACGAGAGCACGCTCCACCAGCTAACCATCCGCATACGCCGAGAGCAGAACGTCGCAGTGGTCAGCACACCGGACGAAGAACTAGCGGCAAAACTGCAGCTGATCAAGTCTATATGCCTGGAAAACAAGCAGTACGAGGTTCAGGCCTATGTGGCTGCTCCGGATGCTTCCTGCAAAGGAGTCATCTCCGGTATAGAAAAGCACACAACCCCGACAACGCTGATGACAAATATCCGATCACCGATGGCTCAGGTCCTGCATGCAAGAATGATGGGAAATTCAGCCACGGCCATCGTCACGTTCTCTGGCATTCGGGTTCCCCGGTATATCTACTATTACGGAGCAGAATACCGGTGCTACATTCATAAACCCCGACAGCAGCTGTGCAGCGTGTGCCTCTCCACGGGTCATCGAGCAGATGTTTGCCCAACCCCGGATAAACCCCGGTGTGCTGCGTGCGGAACTTCCAACCCCTCCGAAGGACATGATTGCACGCTGAAATGTTTTCATTGTGGTGGTGAGCACCCCGCCACTGACTCTCGATGTCCTGTAAGGCAACGCAAGCCCTTTAACAAGAGCCACGTGTTCCGAGAGCAGCAGAAAATGGCGGAGCAACAACTTCAGCACGACAAGTCCAGCAAGGTAACGACATTCAACGGTGCGGCACCTGCGACTACTGATGCAACACGTGGTCGTCCTCGCTACCGATCCAGGGGTCACAGCCAATCCCAAAGTCGCAGTAGGTCCAGGGTCCGCAGGCCGTCCAAGGACCAGAAGCAACCACGTGGTCGAAGCCGATCTGGGAGCCGCAGCCTGACGCAGCAGAAACAGCCATCGAAGGAACCTCAGGCCGCGTGGACGAAAACGCCCGACCATCACACCAGGAAGACGACAGCGGTGAGTTGGTCAGCGCAGTTTCCCCCTCTTTCCTCATCCCTTCCTTCACCTCCGTCCGCACAGCAAACAAACAAACAAAACAAAATGTCTCCCACAGCAACGCTTTCACTCACCCAGACACACACACTCGCACCTGAGAAACTCCCTCACAATTCCTGCACCAAACAAGAAGCGTGCGAAATGATAGAGGAAATGGCGACTATTTTAAGAGCGGAGATGCAAAAAATGAAGGAAGAGATCATGGCTGATGTCAAGCACATGCTACAACAGGTCATACAACAAGCCATGACTGACATGAAACAATTCATCAGTGCAACTTTTAGCTCAACTTTCAGCCATCAAAACGACTCACTTCCACATGACACTAACGCCACTAGAGAACCAAGAAGGTCACACCCTTATACCCGTCCGGCTCGTACAACAACACCTGCCCTCACCGGCGAGGCGGTATCAACCAATCATGGCCAGCAAACCTAAGAGGCACACTACCACCACCTTCCGGGTGTGGCAATGGAATTGTAGAGGGTACCGAAGGAAGAAGGGTTCCCTCACACAGTTCCTAGCCACACGTCCTCACCTACCAGACGTTATAGCACTTCAAGAAGTACATTGCACTCCCACACTCAGTGGATACAATGCATACACCGACAAGCATGACACCACCAAACAACCACTAGCTGCCACCCTTGTGTCCAAACAAATCACAGTGATCGAGCACACGCTCGACAGCTCCCACATTCCGCATGTGCTCTTAGAAATTGTACCTAGGAATCGATATGAAACCAGCTTGTTTTTACTTAATATCTACAGCGCACCCAAATCGCGACGAGACGACTTCGGACAACTTTTTTCGGCCGCCAGTAAACAAGCCAAGAAATTGATTATTCTGGGAGATTTCAATGCGTCCCACCCAGCCTGGGGGTACCAAACAGAAACTCCGAAAGGTCGCCGTCTAGCCCACGCCATGAACCTTCATCAATTCACTCTGCTGACAGAACCTGACAAACCAACCAGAACGGGTAACAGTGTAAGCAGGGATACCTGCCCTGACCTAACAATGGTGAAGGGGTTGACTCAATGCTCCTGGAACAACCTAATGGAGAATCTGGGCAGTGACCACAGCATTCTAGCCACAGACGTCCAACTGGTGGCTATACGCACCCCAGAACGTTTAATTAAAATAACAAACTGGGACACTTTCCGGCGCAACAGAACCAAATCTGAACAAAACGACCCGCCATCTCTACGCGAGTGGACACAACAGCTACAAGCAGATTTTAAAGCAGCCACTAAGCAAATTACTGCAACAACGGAGACGCCGGATGTGGACAGACATCTGCTCCATCTCTGGGATGCTCGAAGAGGCCTGACCAAACGATGGAAGAGGCAGAGGCACAACCGTAGGCTGAAACAAAGAATCGCCCGGATCACAGCAGAAGCTGAAGAATACGCCACCAGCCTCACTAATAGCAATTGGCACAACCTCTGCGACCGCCTTAATGGCACACTAAGTAGTTCCAAAACGTGGTCCCTCCTCAGAGCACTACTCGACCCAACGCACACAAAAACGCATACATCGAACACAGTCCGCACTATCATCCACAAAGCACAAATGAATGATGACGCGCTCCTCCAAACTCTGCAACAAAGATACATTGCTACAGGCCACCGTCCGGAGTACAAAGACTATCCACACGAGGAAGACACCCAATTGGACGGCGATATTACAGAGGCAGAAGTGAGGGCAGCCCTACACGGCATAAGACGAAACACGGCGCCCGGAGCAGACGGCATTCACTATGCACTGCTACGCAACCTCGACGACCAGGCCATACGGCAACTCACTGCATACTACAACGACAATTGGCAAAACGGAACGCTTCCACAGGAATGGCGACACGCCGATATCACCTTAATTCCGAAACCCGGGAAACCGCTGTCCCTCCAAAATCTCAGACCCATTTCCTTGACTTCGTGTATTGGCAAACTCTTCGAGCACGTAGTTCTAAATCGCCTCCAGCCTCACCTCGAAGTGAACGGATTCTTTCCCAATACCTTATTCGGCTATCGACCAGGCCTGTCTGCGCAGGACATACTCCTACAACTTAAGGAGGATGTTGTGGATGGTCCAAGTAAAGCTCAAACAAGAGCCATTCTGGCGTTGGACCTCAAAGGAGCGTTCGATAACGTCTCACATGACCTCATTCTAAACAACCTTGCATTCTCCCGATGCGGAAAGCGGATCTATGATTATGTCCGAGCCTTTTTATCCGACCGAACAGCCACCATCGGCCTAGGTGATATTCGGTCGGATATCATAAAACTTTCCGGCAGAGGGACTCCCCAGGGTTCGGTTCTCTCACCCACCCTGTTCAACGTGGCGATGGCAAAGCTACCACCGCTCCTCGACAAACTTCCGAACGTGCAGCACGCCCTGTACGCCGATGATATTACAATCTGGGTGACCACAGGATCAGACGGCGCCATGCAAGACGCACTACAGGAAGCCGTAAATATAGTTCGAGAGTACGCAACAGCCGGAGGACTCACATGCGCAGCTGAGAAGTCTGAGCTCCTGCTTGTATTCAAAAAACGGAACAAGGCCGATTTTCCACCAGCCATCACATTGCATCTCGATGGCAACGTTATTCCAAGGGTAGACAGACTACGTGTACTAGGACTTCACATACAACACAACGGGAAGGCCACACATACCCTACACATGCTCCGCCAACAACTTACCCAAATAACGCACATGATAAAGCGCATTACAAACCGCCGACAAGGACTGAAAGAAAAAGACGTACTCCGAATCGTGCAAGCCCTCATAATTAGCCGAT
The DNA here is from genome assembly GCF_023375885.2 of Dermacentor andersoni. Classification (NCBI taxonomy): domain Eukaryota; kingdom Metazoa; phylum Arthropoda; class Arachnida; order Ixodida; family Ixodidae; genus Dermacentor; species Dermacentor andersoni. Next base: position 145,420,138 of record NC_092821.1, on the reverse strand, counting down.
TAACCTACCACCTGCCCTATCATAATCTGACTCAGACTGAGATGCACCAGATGGACACCCTCCTCCGTACGGCACTAAAGGCAGCGCTGGGACTACCCCAACATGCGTCTACGCAGCTCTTACTACGACTGGGGGTGCACAACACCATCCGCGAACTAGTTGAAGGTCATTTTAACAGCCAACTGCAACGTCTGCAACGAACAATGCAAGGGTGCCACATTCTATCCCGGCTAGGATACCAAATACCAAGACAACCACAACAGGAAAACCGCACACTTCTTCCGCTTAGCATTCGCAACAAAATTCACGTGGCCCCAATTCCCCGGAATATGCACCCTGACCGTCATAAAGGTCGACGAAAGGCAAGAGCACAAGCCCTCGCTCGCCTATTTGGCGATGACAAATCAAACACTCCAGTCCTGTACACCGACGTGGCCCGCTACCCACAGAAACGTGCCCTATGCCTAGTCGTACTAGATAGTGCAGACATTCTGAGAGCTTCGGCAACGCTCAACACTGTGGAGAGTGGCACGGCGGAAGAGGCTGCTATTGCCCTAGCCATCGTACACGCTTCAACCATGCCGGCGCCGGATGGACCTATCACAGTGGTCACTGATTCTCAGACCGCCTGCAGGACTTTGGCACAAGGGAGGGTGACACCCTACACACACCGCATCCTTACATCATTACACCCCACAGCGTTACACAGGGTGCGTATCGTCTGGACACCTGGACACGCCTCTCTCCATGGTAATGAACGCGCTAATGCGGTAGCCCGAGAGCTCGCTAACCGGGCGCCATTGGAAGAGCTGTCCAACCCAGACGACGCACCGACAGAACCACTGAACTACACTGAAACTCTACAATATTACAGAGATAACAGGAGACACTTCCCTCCCCCACATAATTCCCTTAATCGAGAGGATGCCGTCGCGTGGCGACAGCTTCAAACTAATTCATTTCCCTGCCTCTTTTATCTTCACCTCTTCCACCCCACACAATATACCTCATACTGTCCCTATTGTGGAGCAAAGCCCACAGTATATCACTGCACCTGGGAGTGCCCACACCCTCCGGGCTACTCCCCTATTCCTTCACCTTCCCCTTCCTCCTGGGAGACTGCGCTGGCCAGCTCAGACCCGCAAGAGCAGCGATGGCTGATCCGGCGGGCACGCGGAGTGGCGCGAGCCAATGGGGCCCTGAACTAAGGGCTCCACCCTGCGAGGAAGTCGCCCAAACTCCTGATAAATAAATGTTTTCTCTCTCTCTCTCTCTCTGAACGCTTGGAGGAGCGATCTTTTGAGGTGTGTGTGTGTGTGTGTGTGTGTGTGTGTGTGTGTGTGTGTGTGTGTGTGTGTGTGTGTGTGTGTGTGTGTGTGTGTGTGTGTGTGTGTGTGTGTGTGTGTGTGTGTGTGTGTGTGTGTGTGTGTGTGTGTGTGTGTGTGTGTGTGTGTGTGTGTGTGTGTGTGTGTGTGTGTGTGTGTGTGTGTGTGTGTGTGTGTGTGTGTGTGTGTGTGTGTGTGTGTGTGTGTGTGTGTGTGTGTGTGTGTGTGTGTGTGTGTGTGTGTGTGTGGGTGTGTGTGTGTGTGTGTGTGTGTGAGTTGCGGAGGTTGAGGAGTGCTCGCTTGTATAGAGCTTTGGTGCGACTATGCAGGTGCACCCACGCTCACGCATGCAGGCTGGCTCACTGGCTCTTGGGCAACGAGACAGGCATGACATGGAGATTCATACAAAATATGCATATTCTCGCTATTCATTTGGGATAGCCTCGTTATTATTGACCTCATCTTCTTCTGCTGGCGGTTTCCTGAGAGCTGCACCTGACGGTTCTTCTGGGCAAGGATGCTTCACCGCAAAACTGGCAGCCTTGAAATGCTGTTGTGACCTGGCACCTACAGGCAATTGCGCTCACACTACCGGTTCCCGTCGCCTAGGAAAAAAAAAGACAAAGAAGGACAGCTACGAAGGCTTATCTGCTCTGAGCAGCATGGTGAGAAGCAAGTCGGGAGCTTTCATTCATTGTGCGTCTCACTCCTTCGGTGCAGCACGACGGCGCTGTACGTTGAGTACTGCACATAACTAGATACCTTCGCAGTGTTGCCTGCAAAATAAAAGAAAAAAAAAGAGACGTTCAGGTCACACGGGAATCTTGCTGGCCCTTATAGCAATAATTACAGAAGTTCTAACGTGAGTCGGTCTATCATTACAGCAAAGGTTTGATTTCTAACTCCGAATTGTACACGCTCAAACTTCCTCGCTTGCGGCTCGCTCAATGCTGCACCAAGGACACTGCACGGCTAGAAAACAAGGTTATTCGATAGATCTTTATAATATATGAAGAAATTACCCGCTTGTGCCCACACGTTGTGCAACCCTAACCAATGAACCAACATAGTCGCGAAAGTACTGGCCTCTGCAACGCCGAATTAGGCGTGTGTAATTGTGATTTCACCGCAAAAGCTCGCGTTTCGTTGCACCGAACTTCGCGAGAAGCGAAGCGACCGATGCAACGGCGACTACGTCTAGAGGCTTAGTTTCGGTGTCATCATCCTCCATAAGCCGGAGACTCGGACAGAGCCGTGCGCTTAATTGCACGCAGAAAGGTAACAAAAACAACAACAACAAAAAAAGGAAAGATCCGTCGGAAGCCGCTGCAAGCAACGAAGAAATGGCTATGTGAGCCAAGTCGCGCTGCCAGGTTAAGAAAACTGGGGACGAAGAGGGACGAGAATAACAATTGGGGGGTGGGAGGGGGGTTTGCTGCGTCGAGAAAGTGGTGCGGATTCATCACCGCATAATGAGCAGGGTCGGAAACCCTTGGCGGGATATCTGAGGGTGCTCGCTTTCGTGTTTGGCCTCGGCTTTTGTGCGACGATATAGCCTCCCTTTGCTGCTATAGTGAGAGTTACATACACATATAGTTCCGAAATGGTTGTTGCTTCTACGCTCTTCCGCTTATAACATCAGTTGCTGTGCCTAACGGACTTGTGCGTTCTCAAATGGCCTATAGCGTGGGGGAATCTCCCCCCCCCCCTACTCCCCCGCCTTTATAGCTGTGTTAGAATTGCGTCAATGTGCTAAATGAAGTTGATATAATGCGTATTGCTTATTAGGTAGTTTGCTGGGAGCTTTAAATTGTTGCCGGAACCATGCAAAAAAGCAAAAAAAAAAAAAAAATGGACGGACACTCTCGCTTTGACTAACGCATACAAAAGCTTAAAACGGTTGCAACCCTAGTGGAGCAAGAACCTATATGACCCAGGCCTTCCAAGTCCGCTACTTCCGAATGATTATTAGGGAAATACGAGAAATTATGTATGATCACAAATTAGGATATGAGATTATTCAGCACATACCTTTTGATACATGCGGGTAATTTCAGTGGGAAGATTATTATCATTGTTTTACAGGCTGTTCGCACCGGTTTTGTTAGTACACTGTAAAATAATTCACGCCCTTAAAAGTGAGACAGGGTATAAATGTGTCTGTAACTCACACCCTTATGGTGTGATTTGTATAACATGCAAACTAAGGTGGGAATTATAGACACATTTACACCCTTATTCACATTTAAGAGTGTAAATTATGTTACAGTGTAGTTTGTGCCTTCGCGTGAAACTAACCTGCTAGAGAACGCGTCCTACAAGCAAGGTGTCTTAAAGCGAGGATACTTAGTATATATCCTACATTACCGTCCTTGTTCGGCATTTCGAAGCCTCACGAAATGAGCAAGCTTTTGCATGTTACCTAAGTCTAGCGGCGTGTTGGGATCATACTCCTGCCAGACTTGACTGAGTGTCTCTTTGAAGTAGCAATACCCGGCGGTCTAGCCATTTGTAGCCTGCCACATGAATTTATCGAGCTCAACGGCACTCACTACTTAGATGGAGTCGAGAGCATAACGGAAGCCCGTCTGGTCGAGATGATGCGTACTTAAAAGGAAGAGGTCCGGACACCGAGCATAATGGTTTAAAATACATATTTACGTTTCGGCTCCACCCATAGGAGCCTTGTAAACATAGAGCGCTCAGCTTCCGAGTCTGTTCGGCTGAACTAGCTTTCAATTTGTTTAGTTCCCTTGAAGTATCAGCGCTCAGCAACATCACTTCGAAAAGTAAACACAATACGAAAAAAAGAACTATGGGTATGGCATTTTCCCAGCAATTCCTATTCAAACTGCATTCATTTCAGTCAACAAAATGAAAGTCCTTGTCTATTTCTATCAAAAACGAGGTATGCTCAATCACAAGTGCAATCTCTGTTGTTTGTTGAAAAATTGTTAGCGACAGATGTTTACAATAGAAAACTTACAAACCGACCATTTTTCAATTATCACTCTTTGCTGCTTATTCATGTTTACCTATTTCGATAAAAGATAGCCTCATCTTAAACGAGCAGTGCTTCGAGGTAACGCCATTCTTTGTGCGCTTGAAATTCAAGAGTTTCACAAACAAATAGCTTATGTGAAGCAAAACTCTCGTAGCCGCTTTACTACAGCTTTTCTCTGTGAACGAAGTAACACGCGAAGCATTCACGAGCTTTGATGAATAGTTTGCTAAAATAGGAAATCGGGGGGTTTAATTAAAAAGTACGTTTGTGCCAGGCGTCAAAGAATGACATGTATGGTGTTGCTGTTGTTGTTGCTATTGTTGTTGTTGTCTCAAAACACTCTACTAAACCACGTTCACTTTCTGGGTCTTTCTTCTTTGTTTCCATTCGTGCCTTGTCTGCAGTTGTTGAAATAGTACAGCGTGTGATTCTGCTTTTTCTTTTACTCTTTGTAAGCGAATTTGTGGTAATGTAGTCGAGAAACAATCTGCTGGAAAAGTTGAACTTTTCAGTCCTCTCGAAATGTTGGAATCGACTCATAATAATACGTACTTGCCGAGAAGCTCAAAACATGTCTATATTTTTCATAGAAGAACGCTGGTCATTAGGTATACGTGCAGCTCACGAAAGCCGTGCTGCAAGTCTCACTAATTGATGCCCAGCGAACACAATGAACCATTTCTCGCCCCAACTGCTGCTCGCCGTACCACAAAAAAGAAAAAAAAAGAAATCAAGCATCCGATGCGCAGTCCTTACCCAAAGCCCTGTTCTCATTGTCTTAACACTCAAGCGAGCGTCCCCCAATTCCGTTATTGCACTGTATACGCGCTGCACCGAAAGTCCGCAACAATGCTTTACTGGCATCCTGAAACGCTTCGAGCATTCGGCCTCTCTATGGGAAGAGAAAGTCTTTGTTGAAGGCGTTCACTTTTGTGAGCGATGACACAGGTGTGCGCCCATGTTCACCACCTCTCTAACGAAGCCCAGAAAGAATGCTACCCACCCTGACAATAGACGACGGAGCTAGGAAAGAAGGCTTGCATTGTTCCCATCGGCAGGGCCGAATGCGGTCGAAGACAAGTGGCAATTATCTCTTCGTCTTATGACGCAGCGAAAGTTGCAAGTTCTAAGCACGTGCGTCGGCTGTTATAATTGTGGCACGCTGGTTAGCAAATCGAAGTGGTGCCCATCTGGTTTCCAAGCACCTTGGGGCATTATGATGTGGGAGAAACCATGGCACAAAGGGGGAGCTCACGCGCAACTGAACCTGCTTGTTCGAGGTACTTGGAGTAAGTAAATAGGTGGCCGTAAAAATACCCATTAGTGATCCACGCATTCGCGCGCTCTACGCTCCATTGTTTCTGCAAGAAGTTCTCGAGCGCCGCGTCTCGATCGAGAAGCTTCCACTTGCGATAATGGCTCCGAGTTATGGCACGAAAGTTCGCAATAATTAATGCCCCCTTTGATCAGCCGCGCTGGTACGCATACGCATTCACATTAATGATATTTATCGCTGAACCTTTCTTTAGTGCAAACAGATTCTGTCTAAATGATTTGTTGCTTCTTCCGAACTCATATCGCGTCAACTTAATCGCTTTAAGGGACGCAGACCCCTTGCTGAGCAAATGGCAAAGCGGCGTTAGCAAATTAACAAAACTGAAATCAGTAAGATTTTAATCATTCAATCTATAGTGCGCATGTATGGGAGTCACACCGGTTCGGTGGAGATGCTCCACTTAGCACGAGCTTAACACGAGCTTAACACCAGCCGCCGGAGAACGGTTGATCATTGTTTATACCGGTTCGCATCCAGAGAAGGCAGCGTAATCGACCACGTCTACATATAAAGTCTACCAAACGTGACACTGTTAAATTACGTCACGTATTACAACTTATTCAGACTGGAGCTCTCGTTTGATGCCACCCACTAACTTTCACAAGATGCGCCGATACTCACCAGGTCGCTTCTCTCAGGTTCGTTCCGAATTTTGTGGTTAGCTAAATATTATTTCGGAAAAACGAAAAACGAACTGCATGACACACACAACAATCGCAAACATTACATTACACGGCGAAATACGGTAACGAGCTTTTAGAAAGATTACGAGTCAGATTCGCGCCACGTTTGGCTCCCTATCGCTTTAGCATCGCAAAAAGCTGGCACTGTACCCCCTGTAGCTACGGCGTAGGTATGTCAGCCAACAATACTGTGTTGATCGGGTTCACAGCTACACTGCGTGCATTGCTACAGTACTGTCGGTCTCAACTATTCGCTACTCAGGGCGAAACGTCGTTAGAGATCACCAGTTGCGTTGCGAAATGCACAGGGCCGCAGGGTAAACCACGTGTCACCTCGCAGACCACTGAATGTTGCAGCGGGCTGGAATGGTCACGGTAATACTCTCCAACGCAACAGAGCAGAGAAAAAAGAAGGCTGCCTACTCACTGTGAAATCCAAATCGGGCTTTCACTGTGAGCAGCCACAGCCAAGTTATTGCACATAACGGCCATGCACTACACAGTACACCGGACTCCGAAGAGCTCCTCAGTAGCGCCGTCCATTTAAATCTCAAGCCCTCCTTTAAGGAAGCCGAGAATTCGACGTAGCAGAAGATTACTGCGCTAGGATCACGGACCCGACGTTCCAGGCCTGCACACTTATATTCCTATTGTCCTCCTTTGCTCCGGGAATCCTCGTACGGACGCTCCTTTCTCCATCGAAGAACTGGAGGTCGCACTCGCTGGGTGCAGGCGACCTTCGTCACTAGGACCTGATGGCATAACAAACTTTGCGGTTGGAAACCTTGGTCAAGAGGCCAGACATGCACTTCTCGGCCTATACAACACATCATGGCGGGACGGCTTGGCCCCTACGATGTGGAAATTCAGTCGCCTTGTTCCACTCCTTAAGCCTGGCAAGTCTCCATTGTAGTTGTCATCTTACCGTCCGATGGCACTGGCCAGCTGTGCCGGCAAGTTATAGGGAGAGAATAATCCTTACACAGCTAGGATGGTACTTGGAATTTTGCAACGTTTATCCAGAAGTAATGACTGGCTTTCGACGCAGACGCGCGTCAATAGATAGCGTTATTGATCTTGTGACGTACGTACAGCACCAGAAACACCTGAAACAAATTTCGGCGGCCGTATTCCTTGATGTAAAATGTACCTACGAGAATGTAGATCATCATGCAATTTTGGACACCTTAGAAGTTGTAGGAATTGGTGGACACGTCTTTCGCTTGATACACAGCTATATGAAAGGAAGATCTTTCTTAATTTTGACTGAAGACGGAACAACGCCGCCTAGCTATACCAGTCGTGGTGTGCCGCAAGGCGGAGTACTCGGCCCTACCCTGTTCAACCCGGTGCTCGTTGGTCTTGCCGATTCGTTGCCGCAAACCCTACAGCTCTCCGTATATATAGACGACATTTGCATATGGGCTTCAGGAGTGATACGCGTTCAAGTCTGCGCACGAGTACAGAAGGTTTCAACGGCCGTGTCAACGTATCCAAGAAGGCAAGACATAGAGATTTCACCGGAGAAGTGTGCACTTGTTGCTTTTACTCGCAAAGCGATGGCCCCGTATGCTTTGCAGATCAATGTCCAAAATGTACCGTACAGACGAACGCACCAATCTCTTGGTGTCCTGATTGATCGAGACTTGTGTTGGAGTCTTCACGTCTCGTACATGACAAAGCGTTTGGCCGCCATTTTGGACCTTCTCGCGTTTCTCGCCGGGAAGTCCTGGGCCACTACTGTACCATCAATGTTGCAACTACATAAAACACTATTTTTGGGCTTTCTGTGGTGCAGCTTACCTGTGCTAGAAAACTTGCGCTACAAATTTTCGAAGACTCCATAATGTGCAAGTCCAAGTCCTCAGAACTTGTCTCGGTCTGCCAAAAACTACTTCATCGATTGCGACAGTGGCCATCGCCAGAGATTCTTCTCTGACAGTCTACATTGCTACAGATGTCCTGAGAGCACACATTGGACACCTTACTCAGATTCCCTCACACCATCTTGCCTGCTTCTCAACTAAGAGGCCACGTTCTATATTTGCCAAAAGTACTGTAAGACATCAATCCTACTTGCCCTCACAGTTCACGCCACCTACACGATTATCAGACCCATTGTGGTGTCTTCACCGGCCGCAAGTGAAATTGACGATTACGGGCATCAGAAACAAAGCTGGAGCGCCGTTTCAAGCTGTGAAGCAAGCAACTTTGGAACACATGTACAATGGGCACAGATTGCGGCAACATTTCCACACAGGTGGGGCGGTAAAACTCTACAGCTCTTCTGCTGTAGTAATCATCCCGGCATCATCTGAAGCAATTAGGTTGAAGACTTCATGCATTACCACCTCGACGGGTGCAGAACTTGCTGCACTCCGTGCTGCACTTGATTTCATTAATCAGGAATCACCGCAACAATGAACAGCCTTTAGTGATTCCAAGGCAGCCTTTTAGTGCATACAAAGCCCAATGCGCCACGGACCCAATGAACAACTGGCCTCAGAAATTCGACAGATATATCATCGCAGCGATGACAAGGGACACAACATAATCTTCCAATGGGTTCCAGGACATTGCAAAATCAACAGAAATGACCACGCAGACGATGCCGCCCGATTTGCACATGAAAATGGTCAAATTGTTTTGGTTCTGCTTTCGCGAACAGACGCTGAGGCTGGGCTGCAATTGATATCCCGTGAATGTACTTTCCCCCGTGGGATTCGAACGTTTCCACCATGTGTCGCTTGCATTCGTTGTTTCCGGATATACGAATGCATCTACCACCTGGGTTAACACGACGTGAAAAGACCACGTTGTACCGTCTGTGGCTAAGCCTTGCATTTACAAACTTACATGCGTTCCTTATTGGAATGGCCTACAGCCCCACATGCGACACATGCAGCAGCGATGAGACGCTCGCACACATCATATGTGTCTGCCCGTGATATAGCGGCCAGAGACAAGTGACGTGCAGAGTGCTGGGCCAAGTGGACAACCCTCCACTATCAGAACTAAATGCTTTAAGTCAGTGCTCCCAAAGAACTTCCGCCCTGAAGGCCTTACTAGCGTCACTAAGGTTCCTGCGGACTACGGGGCTTGACGATACACTTTAAGAACTCCTCCCGCTACCGCTCCATAGAATACGCGGTTTGTTTGTGCTCGTCTCTCTCTCTCTCCCTTCCGCTCTCTTTCTCTTTTTTGATCCTCCTTAACCCCACCACCCCGCGCAGGGCAGCAAACCGGAACTTCCTCTGGTTAACCTCCTCACCTCTCTATGCATCATTTCTCTCTCTCTCTTTTGTCCTGAAGACTTCGTTCCAAGCAAAGCGCGGCCCAAATGCACAGAACACCAGCGAACATAGCTGCAAGCAACAACATGACCGGTCATGCCTGCGCTCTATGGAAAATCGCTAACCGGATGTTTACAACGCAGATAAGGTGCCCCCCCCCCCCCCCCTATATTCCCTCCGTTCTGTCGCACTCCCGCGCTGTCATAGGCTTGCAACAAACAATGCCTATTTTCTTTTTGTTTTACTGACGACAAAAATTGGGCTCTGACCGATCGGCGCGACGAGGCTTTTTTTCTGCCGAGCGATGTACACTTTGCGGTAACTGATTTTGTCACCAACAGGAAATTTCTCAGTGTTAAGGACGGGACATAAAGAAGCGAGCGCGCGGCCCCAAGAAAGTTCCTGTCGCGCGCCTTATCAGTCGACTATACTGGAACAGACAATCGTGTTTCTTATGTTGTTTCAAAGCCCGGGAACTCTCTTTTCACGGTTTTCAGATTAAAGGAAGGCGCATAATGCTTGAAAACTTACATTCGGCGTTATGTTCAGGGAAGAAGTGTTCAAAATGTACGGGCTTCGGTTTTAGAGACCTCCTGCTACTCGCCTTTGCCTTATTTACCCACTAGCGAGCTACGTCAGGGGGCGAAATTCGAAGCCCCAGGGGGGGCTCCTAATTTTTACAAACAGCGAAAGGGTCTTCACAATGTATTCTAAAGGAGCTAAACACTAAACTTGGCAAGTTTCGAAAAGTGAAAGTGAGCGCCAATAGCCCAAATACAAGAAAACGCCCGTGAAAATGTCTCGCGAATACTACTTCAGCATGGAACTTAATAGCAATCGCTTCAACCTTTTGTAGTGACAAACAGACAGAGAAAAGTAAAAAAGACACGAAAAGCGCTGTGTCCGCGTCGTACCTCTGTCTCTCGTCTCTTTTCATGCGCTAAAAACTTAAAAGTTATTTACAAATGTTGCATGATGCTGGAACTCTCTTCATTTGCATTCGGAGTGTCCATAAATCTGCGTCGAGAGAACCGTGTAATGCACGTGCAATAATCCATGTGCATTTCAAGGCGTTCCTTTCCTTAGCATTGCCTTTTCGTTCGCCTGGTCGACCCAACTCCTAGCATGAAGTGAAGTCAGCCTGAAATATCGTTCTACGTTAAAATAGTTCCAAAGATTCCACGTAATGGTTAAAAGAAAAGAAATTGTGCACATAAATAATGACGGGAGGAAGCAACCCCTATAGATAATGCACTCTTCCGTACTATTTAACCGGTGAAATGGCGGCCATTTATTTCTCTACTACATGGCTCTTCGTCTCCTCTCTCGCTAGTGCCGGTTTAAGGTAGTTCTGTTTTTTTTTTTTTTTTCTGCCGGGAAGCAATTTAGGCTTTGGGCGTCGGTGCTTTTCAGAAACAGTTATTTTTTTTTCGCGGTATACTTCCGTGTAGATGGCGTCTCTCCAAGAAAAAAATATGTTTTACCAAAGTGGACCGTTGGGCGTGCCGAATAACGTTCATATTTCAAATAGCACAAAAGTACAAAAAATGAGGTAAGTGCAACTCCTATCCTGCGTACTTCTTTCCGTGATTTTTCTTCTGTTTGCGCTGTTTGAAATGAAGAAATACTTATGCTTGACGGCTAATATATAATAACCAATAAATTCCTTCTTTTTTTCAATGCACTATACTGAATCCAGAGCTGTAGGTTGCTCCGTGTTATTCATAACGGCTGTAGCGGGAGTATGTATTACCCTTTTCTGTAACAGCTGCTACTGAGACTTGATACAGCATGCTTAAGATTAAGGAACCTTTAGTGTAATAAAGGCTCGTGCATCGTGGTTCTTGGCTAAGGAATTCCGAACGTGACACATTTCAACAGTGTTCTTGGTATTGCAAAAACCTCTCCTTTCACATTCTACTCTGTACATGGAACTCATGCACTTAGTTAGCAAAGCTTCAATAAGAAGGATCAAATGCTTCAATGCTTTCAATGTTCCAATAGAAAGGGTCAAATATCCACTGCATTTGGCCTTTCATAATTTTAGAATTAGTTAACATCGTGCACTCACATCGACTAACGGTGAGAGGCTCTACATACAGAACGTACGAACCCTTGTTCACGGGCCTTTTGCAATCCACAATCTTTGTCCAACACATTGAGGAAATTAGATGATCGTCCTCTGAGTGAACGGACAGTACTAGAGCACCATCCCCACCGATCATCTGCTCAGAAGGCGGTGAAGGCAGTTTTGTGCTTTCTCAGAACGTCTGGTTCGCGCGAGCGGCTTTAACTCAAGTACTGTCCGTACGCGTCTCTACACCTTCTCTCTCCCTTCTCTCTCTTCCCCTTCTCCCTTTCCCCAGCGTTGGGTAGCCAACCAGACTGTCGACTGGTTAACATCCCTGCCTTATTATATTTCTCTCTCTCTTTCTCTATCCGGGTGGCTCAGAGAAATTCAAGCGTACGCGTGGTCAGCGCCGCATGAATAAGGCGCTCGAGAAATAGCCTAAGAGACAGTGATCAAATGGGGTTAGTGCGACCGCGACTTCAATTTAAGATTGCATTGACCCGAGCACACCGTTGTTGTCTTAAATTGAATGAACCGCTGAAGTGTCTAACTCATTTTCCTTTACGTACGAAACGTTTTCAACCGTGGTAGAAACATAGCTAGGTACTCGTATTAGCGGTTTTATTAAACGCTAATACGAGTCTCCCTTTCTTTCTATCTCCCCCTTCCACTCTGCTTCTCTTTCTATCCCCCTTAACCCTTCCCTCTGCGCAGGGTAGCCAACCGGAACTATCTCTGGTTAACCTCCCTGCCTTTCTCTGCATTATTTTCTCTCTCTCTCTCTCTCTTTATTAAACGCCGGGTACATTTCTGGCACCTTTTCATTCAAAGCGCGCAAAACCGAGTTTCGGCTCATACGGAGGCCTTCACCATATTCTATGGCTTTGAGGCGCTGTGTTTACTTTCTAGAGTCACAGTATACATATAAGACGACGGACAAGACTAGAACAAGGTCGAGTCGTTGAAAAAGACAAGTGCACTTGTCGAAACGTCCGGCTTAAATTTCTCCTTGTTCTCGTCTTGCTCGTCGTCTTGAATTTTGACCTCCCGCCTTCCCCGTGTTTTCCGAGCATCTACGTGTGGCTTTCATTTAAAAAAAATATTAAATATTATCTATGTTCTTGTGTGCCAAGTTTTGCCGCTTCGATCTTTGGTGTAATAAGGAGAGCCGATCGAGCATCGAGTGAGCCTTAGAAGTGTTGAGGCACCGGTTAGGATTTATACAATAAAGCATCGAAATCTCTTGCTTCTATCTTTTTTTTGTGCGAGACTATATGGTTGGGTGTAATAAACTGGGTTTGCTTGCATCTTAGAACGAAAGAAGCAGCACTGGCTCTGGCGGTAAGATTGCCCCTCGAGTGTAAGCATAATGTCATCATCAACCATAATGCATCATCATCAAGCATAATGTATATAGCAATAAAGGTTCACTTCGGTTTGCTTTCACCATGACGTCACGGAAATGAGTAAACGCAATTTGCTAGCGCATACGTAAACATTTTTCAAGTGGGGCGTTGGCACGTGTTTCACTGCGTTCTGAGATGTCGCCAAATGTAAGAGAATGAGCGTAGAGAGTTCTATGCGCGACAGCGTGTGCGATGGCGCACCGATGATCGAGCTTGCTGAAGCGCTGCAATATTTTTTTTTACATGTCAACAGTGCTGAAAGTTAGTGACGTGCGCCAGTTTTACTGGCATGACATGCTTGTTTCTGTTTTGCGGTGGTAGACTCTGGCTGCTTAAGTCACAAACACGAAGAGTGTACAGCATGACTGGTCACATGCTCCTGCATATGATCGCCTTCTGCAGTTTAGACTCGGGGCAGTCATAATGTGTTTTCAAAGCCATAGCGTTCTTCGACTACTTCGCCCACTTTGAAGAGACGTCGGCTGATCTCGCACAATAAAAACTTGGAGGCGCGTTACCTTGGCCCATTATAGATGTGCTGGTTATTGTCTTGCTGACCAGACACCTGACACTGGGCATTTGTCCGAACAGACGTGTTGCTGCAAGCTGCTATGCTGCCTAGTAAGTAATTTATGCCACTGAATATACAGGAATATCTAGTGCAGGGATATGGCAGGCATTGCCAGCTCCTGACTGGAAGCTTACCATTATCATTGAAAAGAAAGATGTACAATCAGGGCATTTTACTAGTGCTGACATATGGGGCATGGACTTGGAGACTGACAAAGAAGATTGAGAAGAAGTTAAGGACCGCGTAAAGAGCGATGGAACGAAGATTGCTAGGCATAATGTCAAGAGACAGAAAGAGAGAGGTTTGGATGAGAGAGCAAACGGGTATAGACGATATCCTAATTGACATCAAGAGGAAAAAATGGAGCCGGGCAGGTCATGTAATGCGCCGGTTAGATAACCGTAGGACCATTAGAGTTACAGAATGGGTACCAAGAGAAGGAAAACCCAATAGAGGACGACAAAAGAGTAGGGGGAGCGATGAAAATAGGAAATTGGCGGGCACTAGTTGGAATTGGTTGGCGCAGGACAGGGGTAATTGGAGATCACAGGGAGAGGCCTTCGTCCTGCAGTGTACATAAAACACGCTGATTATCATGATGATGATGATGATGATGATGATGATGATGATGATATGGGCCAGTGTGTATGTGCCTATGTTAATGTACTTAAAGAGACATGTTGAAGAGACATCGTATCCGTTATTAGAATGTGCGCATTCTTCATCAACTGCCTATAACCGGTGTCCCAAGGTGATACAGGAGGCTTATAGCCCTAAATCAGGTCATGTGGTGTGATTCTTCACGTTTTTTGTTTTTATCGCTGGATAATAGTTCCACTTTCTTTCGTGACGTAAATGCGCAGCGCACGTCTTGTAACCGCGCTATTATGCATTACTGGCTCAAGAAGATTTCTCGTACACCAATTCCCATAGTGCACGGGACCTGCTTAAATTATTTACTGCGAAAGTAGTTAAGCGCTCGAAGTTAGGCTCGCCTTGTTCGTCCGTCCGACCGTTCGTCCTTTCCGTCACGCTAACGAAGACCGTTTTCGTTACCGAACCCACAAGTAATTTTTTTTCTCACCGTTGGGCCATCTTGTGATCCCCAGCTTCACTGATACCGCGGCGTAAAAAAAAAAAAAGGAAAATACTTCGGCGCAGCCCCCTCCATCGGGGCTTTCATCCATATCAGTTGAGTGATGTGCATTTGGAAGCCAAGTGCGCTGAACACCCAGCTATCACGCAACACAGTGCTGGTCAATTAGTGCAAGGCTTTTTGCTCCACAGACACACTGATTCAGTGGCGCCTGTGCCTATGTTGTAATTTGTGGTATAAAGTTTGTAAACAGGGATGAAGTGCCTCAGACAGGCTGGCCAACGTTTCGATAGGAGGACCTACCTTCGTCAAAGGCGGCCTCGTCATCCTCGGCGAGTTAGTTTTAAAGGGTTAGTGCAGTGACGTCACGTGCGGGTGTTGTCGCTGGCGGCTGGTTTTAAAGAGAGAGATTACAAGAGGAAACAAGCGCTGTCGTCCGACGTCTGTGAGCTTCATTCTCAAGACGAGGGGACAAGAGCGTGAGAGTGGGCACGCGGGGCGAAAAGAAAAGGAATAGAAGCAGAAAAAAAGGAAAAAAAAAGAAAAAAAAAGGGGGGGGGTGTGGGGAAAGCCAGGGTGGCACCAAGACAGACAAAAAAGGGGGGGAGTGAAAGAAAAAGAAGGAGAAAAGTGAAATCTAAGAAATACGGGGGCTTGGGAGCGTGTTGGGGATGCGAAAGGTTAGGAGGTATTCAGGGGGAGTAGTTGGCGGCATGTTTTTGAGGCATTAAAACGGCCGGTCAAGCGGTCAGCGCGCGAGTAACACAAAAGAAAAAAAAACGAGAAAGGAGAAAACCCAGACACACACACACACACAAAAAAAAAAACATGAGTTGAAAGTGACTTGAGTAGCATAGTAGTAATACGTCGACTAATTTTGAAATAGTTAAGGTGGCGACGAGGAGTCTGCGGTGCAATGTATGGGGTGACTGAAAGGCGGCGGCATGGTCTTTCAAGGGGCACTGCCCCACGCGCTTAACGTAGGTGTCGTTACGGCGGCATCCAGAGATGTCGATACTCTGGGTAGAGGCGCCGAGAAAGGCATATTGACTTCGGAATGTGTTGTCGAGGGGATTTCAAGAAGAAAAAAAAAAGGATTAAAAAAAAAGGGCGGGAGGGAAGGGAGAGGGGGAGGGGGGCCGAAACCGGTATAACAAACAGGAGGGTGACGCACGCAGAAGGGGGCAAGTGTACATGGAAGAAGGGGATCGTACAGTTGGTATAGACGTAAAAACCTGAAAGAGTACATTAAATTGAATAGTAGGCAGGAAAAAATTTTTTCGATATGGAAGAGTAGGTGAGGTTAAGAATTAAAGTTGGCTGGTGGCCTAATATGTTTTGTGCTTGTACCCATGCTTGTACCATGTATCTGTAGGTAGTAACTCTCTTCAAATTCGAAGTAGTTATGTGTGAGAACTAATTCAAGGAGAGACAGGTAGACTTCAGTAGAGTGTTGTGCACTGTGTTTAGACAGCGTTTGTTTTATCGAAGATAAACCATCAGGGATTGGAATGTTGGTGTACAGCGCCGTGACGTCTAGTGTTGCGAGAATTGTGTTGTGGGGTAGTGTGCCTTTAGTATTAATGTCTTCGATAATTCTCAGCAGGTGGGGCGTGGGTACGCCTTTTGCACCAACCTACGCGAACATATTTATGGGGATTCTAGAAACAGATTTCCTATCGCGCTGCACTACCAAGCCCCACACATACTTACGATACATAGACGACATACTCATAATCTGGGGACATGGTCAAGACAGTCTAGATAAATATGTAGCCTTTCTAAATTCTGTTCACCCAACAATAAAATTCACATCAGAATCCTCAACTGAGCGCATAAACTTCCTGGACACAACAATATACATTGACGATGGTGAACTAAAGACAACGCTGTATAGGAAACCTTTCGACAAACAACAGTACCTAGAATATACCAGCCACCATCCCACACATTGCAAACAAGGCATCTTTAAAGGCCAAGCCACACGACTACGTCGCATTTGCGTTGAAAACTAAGACTACATAGATAGACTCGATCACCTTAAAGAAACACTATCAAACAGGAACCACCCAAACAGTGACCTTCAAACAGCTTACATCGCTGCAACCAAACTTGATCGAGCCGAGGTCCTCAAGCCCCGCCCGAGGATCACAAGAACAACAACGCCTCTTCTTACTACTAAATTCTCAAACGCACTCCCAAACGTAAATAACATCCTAAGTAAATACTACCCGATTCTCACCAACAACCAGAAACTTAAGAAGATTTTTCCCGACCCTCCCAGAGTGGCCTACAGACGCAACACTAATTTTAAAGATGTTCTTGTGCACGCCAAACTACAGAAAAAGAAGAAGTTGGGAACCAATCCCTGTGGCCGCCCCAGGTGCTCTACATGCAAACACATTCAATCTACTACTACAGTAAAAAGTACAGCGTCGAATTACACACACAAGGTAACTTCGGCTTTCACCTGCACATCAAGCAACGTAGTCTACTGTCTAGAATGCGCCGCTTGTAGCAAACAATACATAGGTGAGACTGGACATCAAATTAATACAAGACTCAACGGTCACCGCGCGGACACAAAACACAATTTACCCAAAGCAGTAGCCAGCCACTTTAATGAACATGGACATATGTTTGACAAAGCAAGGCTCTATATACTACAAACAAATTTCCGTTCCCCTCGCGAAAGGAAGTATACGGAATCATACCTCATACACAAGTTTAATTGCCTGCACCCGACAGGAATTAATTTGGCACGCGGCAACTTAGAATCTTTAAAAGCTGTAACTTAAATCTGAAACTCTCATATCATCAACCAATACACAAAACATATTAGGCCACCAGCCAACTTTAATTCTTAACCTCACCTACTCTTCCATTTCGAAAAAATTTTTTCCTGCCTACTATTCAATTTAATGTACTCTTTCAGGTTTTTACGTCTATACCAACTGTACGATCCCCTTCTTCCATGTACACTTGCCCCCTTCTGCGTGCGTCACCCTCCTGTTTGTTATACCGGTTTCGGCCCCCTCCCCCTCTCCCTTCCCTCCCCCCCTTTTTTTTTCATCCTTTTTTTTTTCTTCTTGAAATCCCCTCGACAACACATTCCGAAGTCAATATGCCTTTCTCGGCGCCTCAACCCAGAGTATCGACATCTCTGGATGCCGCCGTAACGACACCTACGTTAAGCGCGTGGGGCAGTGCCCCTTGAAAGACCATGCCGCTGCCTTTCAGTCACCCCATACATTGCACCGCAGACTCCTCGTCGCCACCTTAACTATTTCAAAATTAGTCGACGTATTACTACTATGCTACTCAAGTCACTTTCAACTCATGTTTTTTTTTTTTGTGTGTGTGTCTGGGTTTTCTCCTTTCTCGTTTTTTTTTTCTTTTGTGTTACTCGCGCGCTGACCGCTTGACCGGCCGTTTTAATGCCTCAAAAACATGCCGCCAACTACTCCCCCTGAATACCTCCTAACCTTTCGCATCCCCAACACGCTCCCAAGCCCCCGTATTTCTTAGATTTCACTTTTCTCCTTCTTTTTCTTTCACTCCCCCCCTTTTTTGTCTGTCTTGGTGCCAGCCTGGCTTTCCCCACACCCCCCCTTTTTTTTCTTTTTTTTTCCCTTTTTTTCTGCTTCTATTCCTTTTCTTTTCGCCCCGCGTGCCCACTCTCACGCTCTTGTCCCCTCGTCTTGAGAATGAAGCTCACAGACGTCGGACGACAGCGCTTGTTTCCTCTTGTAATCTCTCTCTTTAAAACCAGCCGCCAGCGACAACACCCGCACGTGACGTCACTGCACTAACCCTTTAAAACTAACACGCCGAGGATGACGAGGCCGCCTTTGACGAAGATAGGTCCTCCTATCGAAACGTTGGCCAGCCTGTCTGAGGCACTTCATCCCTGTTTACAAACTTTATACCACAGTGTGCTATTCCATCTGTCAGCCCCTTTCTTGTTTTTGATGTTGTAATTTAGTAATTTAGTTTCTTAATTTAAAGAAACATACTTTAGTTGACAAGTATTACAATATGAGCATCACGTAGAAATACCTTTCCGCAAGATGGCGGTGTGTTGTGTTATTCTTTGTTTTCGTGCTCGTGAAAACAGCATCGGTGGCTCTAAGGAGGCGTACATGACAGTGACGACGATAAGCTCCCAACGTAGCACATGCTGACAATAAGGTATATGCACCGAGACTGACGTGGTCTGTGGAAAACAAAGTCGAAACTATCGATAGCGTCGACGTAAATAGCGAAGTCGTAGGGACAACGCCACGTAGTTGACAGAGTGGCTTACAGGATTCACAGACAATTGCTGAGCACGGCAAATGTACAGGGATAAAAATATCTGAAATATCGTAGGCGGCAATCGTCGTTCAGCTTTTGACTTCACTCGATCTAGTAGTTTCAGCCACCGAGTTCGTTTACCACCTGGCGGAACCTTTAAAATGAGTCGGGACGGATGAATCGGCTTGGCTTCCTGTTTGCGTTTGTGAGTAGTCCACACCAAGAGCAGCAGTGACAGGTCTTTCCATGTGGCTATTTCAATCTAAACAACAGGCACTACTGTGCCGTAGAGGCAAAGTTGAGTGCATCGCAAATAATTAAAGTCACAACTCATTTAACTATTCCACACTTTTCTTTTCGTTATGTCATATAAATTATAATTATCACCTAAATATTACATTTCATTTACACTTTTTTTCATCCTCACTTTCAGTAATTACATTTTAATGTGGTCACAAGCATTCCCAGAACCAACTGCCCTATAGACCAGAACAGAGAAAAAAAAAAATTCCATGGCGCCATTCTCAAAGCTCGGTGGCGTCACCTGCTGCTCCAACGGCTCCGAGCTGCCAAGTGAGGCGACCGCAGGTAGACACAGTGCTTGCGCTGCTCGCGCTTTGACATTTCTTTGAACTTTTCACGAAGGAACGGGATGGTGAATTTTAGCTAACGAATTTCGTTAGTGAACTTCAGCTTCTCGGCAAGATTGTGCTGCAAATCGGAATGGCTGTGGCAAGCGCAACGTCCGCAGACAGAGCGGATCGTTCGGGTAAGTCCGCGTTAGCTTTGCATGCGGAAACATTGGTTCCGCGGCTATTCCACTTTGATTTGCACGTCTGACAGTATACGTCATGAACTAGTAAAAGCCTTGCAGTACGCGATATACTTTACCTCCGCGTTGTAGTGCCTCGAAACATCTCGCGGCTCGCACCTTGAAAACAGGCGGCGTGCTATAGGTTCGAGTAAGCGCAGCGCACGTGTGCGGATGCCCAGATGTGTCCGTTTTTTGTCTCGGGACGGCGGAAGAATGAATTAACCTTAGTTTAAGCGTGTCGGATCTAGTGTATGCATACTTTTTAGCAAACATCGCCGCTCTTGCCCTCTGGCGAGCAGTTCCGATAAGCAACACAAACCAGCTTTCACACGTAGAGGTTTCGAGTAGTTGCTGAAAGGTATTGCGAAATTTCGTGGCCACTAACGCCAGCGCACGGAATTCGATCTGTTACGCATGAGTTTGATTGTCATGAGCGTCGGAACTTTGTAGCGGTGCGAACACTTTCGCGTCATTTACTTGTGAATCAGGTGCGGAGTTCTATGACGAGAGCCGCTGTACGAAGCCCACCTCAGGCTTTTCTGTAATCGAGGCCCGTAGACAGACACATACACAAAGAGAGACAAGCACAGATACACACGTACAGAGACAAAAGGACAGGCACGGCTGAATATGCCACAGCGGCACATCTCTCGACGTACATCGTGTTCGTCGCAAACGGTGCTCTGCAATCTGCTTCGTTTTCGCTGGTTATTTGCATATCCATATATGGCGCAGTGACGCCCCGATGATGTTCTGTACTTGGATGTTGCGGGCACAGACATATTTACACACTGAATACCCCGTAACAGACACACGTTACATGCACGCTAATGCGGCTTGGCAGCTCAGGGAAGATGGCGGCCGGTCGCTGGGTTCCGGAGTATGCGCTCAGCCCATCCGGTTCGAGACTAACGTGTTCTGGTCTATAGCCGCCGGCTTCTTGTCCAGTTGCCCATCGTGGGTGAGTGGAACCCTTTGAGGAAAAACCAGACAAGCACAAGTAACATATAATGGTCTTCGTGGTGGAAGTATGCTGTGGTCGCAGTGAATTCATTCAGAGCCAAAGGAACCAGTGAAGTCCTCTGTCTTTCTTTCTTTTGCTTCTCACTTTTAAATTCATGCGTGCTGCGTAGAAGCAATATTTTGTTTTCGCTATAGCTGACAGCGCGCCGGGTGCAGCAAGTAATGTTACATTATAGAGTAGTAAAATGCTAACTAAAATAAACGACGGCCATGAGGTTTTCAAATTATTTCGTATTATACGATACTTTGCTGTGTTCGCGGTCATTATGTCGAGCTTCGAATAGTGATCACCCCAGCTTTCCTCGCTGGTCATCCTGCGCATGGCCTCGTTAAAAGCTACGTGCACAATTTTAAATTATAAGCGTGCGTATGCTTTCTGAGGTGAAGGGTATCCTCTATAGTTCGAACAAAATAAATGGCCAAATAACAGTTTCTTCGAAGACAAGGTCGTAACTCATTATTTTCCCAACCGGCGAGAAGACAGGAGCTACAGTGTCGCGTGTACTTTGAAGAACCTTTACGTCAAAATAATTGCCGCGGCAACTGATGAAGGAAAGTGCTCCATAACGAGCTTTCGAGATTTCTTCAACTTGAGTACTTGCTTTGGAGAATCATCTTTTTGAGAGCGCATTAATGAACGCTATCTATACCGGCAATCTTGAAGGCCCTTCACTTTGATGACGATCTCAAGTGAGGGTGAACGGTTACATTGCACGCACAGTTTGGCGTCTTCTCGGTAATCGGAGACCTCTGCAGTCACTCCGCTTACCTTTTATATGCATTTTTCTTCTCTGCAAACAAGAAAGTGTTACGCAACAACTAAGAAACTCTGAGGCGCTTCTCTTCAACGGGAGGCTCGAACCGTGGCTGGAATTATGTTATGCCGAATATTTTTTAAACCACAATGATTTGCCGTCATGCGCTCGAAATCTTAACTGATAAATTGAACGGTACGGCAGGAGTAATAAATATTGCTGCCGTTTGCGTCGATCCATGCATAGCGACTTCGAAGAATTTGGAATCTTTTGTCAGAATTTTTGTCATAACCCACCAAATACCCCCATTAAATGCTGTGGCGCCATCTGGCAAATAGAAAAAATAAACTGGAAATCGAAGGAAGCATGGGCGTCCTCCATTAAGCGTAGAATGTCAAAATACATTGCAACATAAGCTGTCAATTAAAAGAAAGAAAATTAAAAAGAAGTTGCAATATCGCCCGAAAGGCGAAGCATCGATTGCGATAACATATTAGTGTACAGCTATACGAAGTAAGGATAGTAGTTTTATCGCCCATATAAACTTGGAAACATTCGCCTAGTAACTAAATTAACAAGCCTTGTGTCAGCGCACACAGGCAAACATAAACAAAGCACACTCGATGACCGCGGACGCTCGCTGTGAAAACACTGGCGTGAGGAAGCGCGGCAGCAGGAGCGAGCGAAGTGACTTTCGTGCTGTCTATCGCTTCAACGCAAACTGAGCGGCGAGAACACAGCACGCACAAAGGTATGAGACGTCTGCAGATCACTTTCAAGATAGGGCGTTCGCGACCACGCGCGGCATCGCAAATTACGCACTTGCTGCCGGTGTAGAACGCCACCCCCTTCCCTCCTTCCCTTCCTCGCGGCCGCCCCGCTTTCCTCCCTTGCGCGCGCGAGATTGAGCCTCGATTGTCCGTTCAGCTTGCGCGCGGTCACTAAATAAGCAGTTGCTGCCGGAAAACAACGCCACTCCCGTTCCTCCTTCCCATCGCCCCACGGCCTTTCGCGCGACGGAAGACGGCGTGTTTCCTCTCAGCATTCCTCCCTTGCACGCGCCAGACTGAGGCCGGATTGTCGGCTCCCCTTGCGCGCTTTCGTACTCACAGCATACGGCGCGCGGCGACGGTGTTATCGCCCTTGAGCTTTATATTGAACATCACGCCGACGCCGACGCCTAAATACATATGTGCCTGAAGTGTCCATATAATTCCTATCGCAATAAAATGTCACGCGCTTTTCTGCCCGTAACCAGCAACCACGTTTTTTTCAAACACTTTACGGTGCTGCACCATTTGGCGCCTCGCTGAGGTAGGTTACACTGAGACGCCATGTCTACGAAACCTTCTTGTCACTGAGCGACTGCTTTAGACATGAGATTGTGCGCAAAGGCCATGCATATGCGACATAATTTCTTCCCTATAGATGCGCGGAACGGCTCAAGCATTCACACTTCAACTTTAGATCATCAGTGAACTCGATTTGTATTGACTTTGATCTGAAACTGCTCAGGAACTCTGCAGTCTGCGAGTGACGAGACTTTTGCTCGAGTCCTGAGTAATACACCGAGAAGCCTGTCCCAGTTCGTTGGCAGCCCGACCCGCTATGTACGACGTGCAATACAAACTACATTCTGAACTTCAAGAATTTTGCTTACTGTAACTAGCATGTATACAAAATCTTCTTAAATGCAAGGTTCCTGCCAAAAGGAGCATATCGTTGGTGTTGATAGCCAGCGTTAAATTAGGTCATTGTTTTTCTCCAGCATGATCACACTTACATCGATGGTCCACGCTTATCAATTACAAAAAACTTTGTACAGACAATTCTTTTGGGATCGAAGATAATACAATATACTCGAGACTCATGTTCGGGGTCGCAGCGTTAGAGACAGACTTGGGAAGTTTTCCCTATTTGAACAAGTATACCTCATCTGCATAAAGAATCAAACTTTTTTGATAACGTAGACATTATTTTGTACATAGCGCAAAGAGCAAACTCAATACTTGAAGGGGCAATGCGATCAGATCTTATGAGGCGCACTCAAAGACGATTAAATGAGTGTACACTGTCTGCTGTGTGGCGAAATGAGAGTTTAGTCTGATAGAGATAAGGAATCGAAATTGCAGTGCAGTCAAAGAAGGCTCTGAGCGCAAAACCGTATTAGATGAGGAATAAAAATTCAAGTTAAACGCCAGGACGTCTGTACGAAGAAAAAAATAAGAAGAATTGGGGGAGTTGCCGCAAAGGTCACATTCTTCGAGTCAACACAACGCACTCTGACAGACCAAGACAAAGTGGGGTCGACCTCATTCTTTGTTTCATTAGGCAACGAACGGAGCGTGTCTTCTAGACAGCCTTAATCTCATGTTCCGCCGTCTTATCCGGGACCTCGGTAACGCGGCGATAGCAAAAGGTCGACGGGTCCTTGTTTGCACTTGAGTAATGAGGTCGTGACACCGGAGATCTGGAGAGGAACGTAAAGAAATAACGTTATCTTTTTTGTCGTTTTGCTCTCTCATTGCCGGATTGCGAAGTCTTACTGGGTACGCCTGGTGGAATGTCTCACCCTGTGAACAGTCTGTCAAACTTTGCAGTTGGGTAATGCTCGCACACAGAGCTCACGCAGACACTTATTGAACATCGCACTTAATGGGTTTATTTGCACACTCGCCACACGTGGCTGAAATACCACGTAGCTGTGTGTGAAGGAGAAGAAGAGAAACAATGGGGACTCCGTTTTTGTTAATCACGAGCGCAAAAACCAGCAGGCAATGAATCCAATCAAATTATGGGGTAATTAGCAGCGGTAAAAGATGAAATGTTAAAAATACTCAGGAAAAGATAAAATTAAAATGGACGAAAACGTAACTTGTCGCCTGTGGGAGACGAACTCACAACCTTTGCCCTAGTTGTGCGTTTCGACACCATGTGTGCTAGGGTGACGGCCATCAATTCGTCCACCATTTTGGGTATTTATGTGTACTAGATCAAATTCTGGGAGTGACAGCTGGCGCCACCCAGGGACCGTCGTTACACCAAATTCAGGCTTGCAAAAAAAAAAAAAAAGTGAGAGCTTCACTTGAAAACATGAAAACAATATGAAAATTTGAGTGGCACTCAAGCCCTTCCCGTTGTGTTCTCTGTGCCAATTAGCGGAGGTGGCATGGGACGGCGCCGAACGCCGACAATCGCTGTCCTCACCAGGTGCCTCAGAATACTGGCACCATGAACGCCGCTACAACGTAAAATAATTTACACCCTTGAAAGCCAGAAAGGTGCATATCGGTGTGTAACTCACACAGTCACACTCTTTATGAATGTGGGGCTTTGAGTTATAGACCGATTTACACCCGTATACCCATATAAGGGTGAAAGTTATTTAACAGTGCCGTGGCGTTCGCAAGTGCTGCATATCGGCAGTGCACAAGATTAGGCCAACAGCGAACCACCGGTATTAGTAAACGCCAGCTAAATAGTAGATGACGTCAGCTTGACATTTAGTGAATGCATGAGGGCATACACACCGGACCTCAGTGGCAACGCTAATGTGCTCATAACGAGCGCGCACATCACCGCTACTTCATCTGAAAGGCGTAATACTGCTGACAGCGGACACTTGTAATGACAAATGACAAAGAAAATACCAAACTTATAGCTGTAACAAATGAACTGAGGATGCAATTTGTAATCCCTTGTCTTGGAGTTAAGATTCTGAGTGCACTCATCAATTACGTTTTCGAAAGTAATTTGCCCACTTAAGGTGGCTGTCGATACTTGTTGCAGAACAAGCTCGTCATCAGTGCCAGCTGGTTTGTTGTGCGTGTTTCCTAAATGTGACAAATTTGCCCGAGGCTCTGGTGTAGTATAAAAGCAATACAGTTATGACCGCCAAGTTTCTGGAAGGAACTGCCTATGCCACGCGTAAGTTTAGTTTTGTGAACTCCTGCCCTCCTTGTTCGCGCACGTTTATTCGGGCAATCAGCGCAAACATACAACTTCGATGGTAGGAAATTGCTTGAAGTATGAAGCTCACTACAGCACAAACAGTTACCCCCCAAGAAGCATTTGTGGCTACTCTGCTCTCAGAGTGCGGTAGCAAGTGTCAAAAGTGAGTCAAGTATGTCCGCAATTCAAGCATTCGTTTCTGATCTTTACATGGATCCTTACCACGTCACGCGACATGGAGTACTTGATTGACGGTGCCAGACTCTGCTAGCATTTTTCCTGACAAGCCCACTGATTCCTCGTAAAATGCCAGACACAGAGCTCACGCAGACACTAATTGAACATCGCACTTAATGGGTTTATTTGGACACTCACCACACGTGGCTGAGATAAGACGTAAACCATTCGGTTTACGTCTGGGCTAGTCTACTCCCAACTTTTCCCTCTCACTCACTCACTCACTCACTCACTCACTCACTCACTCACTCACTCACTCACTCACTCACTCACTCACTCACTCACTCACTCACTCACTCACTCACTCACTCACTCACTCACTCACTCACTCACTCACTCACTCACTCACTCACTCACTCACTCACTCACTCACTCAGAAGCAAGCTTCTTCATTAGGAGGCTTTATATAGAGCTGCTTAGTGCAACATTCCAGAAGGCATGATTCGGCGAGGTGCAACTTCCCTGCGAGTTTTCTCTGACTGTGTGCCTGCTCTTGAAACAAAAGATTGAAGAAAGTAGCCCGTGGAACCTTCGTTAGTTTCTCTGAGTACACTGCAATATGAGGATTTCGCGTACGAAGGCCATTTCTGTGTTGCCTGTTGGTTACGTCAGAGTTGTGTGAAGATTCGTTTTGGTCTTGCCTGTTTATTGCTTTCACAATGACTACCCTTTTTGTTGTTGGCAAGCATACTGCTGGTGCTTTGGTGAATATATATATATATATATATATATATATATATATATATATATATATATATATATATATAGTTATATATATAAAGGGTTTGTATGTGTGTGTGTGTAATACCGAGAAACGCAGTCGTGGAATTGTCTAAAAAGTAGCAATACTCCTATGGTTGCGCAAATATAACACATACATGTACAGTATACGACAATTGTAGACATCCTAGCTGAAGGCTGATGGTTGAGTTTGACCCCTACGGTCTTGAGTCTGTTGGATACACCTCTGTAAAAAAATAATGGGATCGAAGTTACCAACAGCTTAAAGTTGTTGGTCTCGCAGATATTTTCCTACCTACATGAACCTCTGAAGTACAGATTTGCTTTCAGACGCACCTAAAGATGGCTCTCAGTGTAGTTAGCCCCACATTTACTGTGCCTCAGTTCCCTCTCTTTCTGCTCCTGTTTCTTCGTTAGGCAGCAAATAATGCTTGTAGGGCCGCTTTATTGAAGCTATAATTAAAGGCCGAACCTCTATAAACACTTGTTCTCGAATTGACCACTGCAATATTATATGTCTATGTTTCTAACATTCGTCAATTGGAAAAGTGCATGTTTGTTAAGATTCATCATTTAGTAACATTATCGCATAACCGTCTATTAATTTGTTCATTCTTCTTGATTAATTTCTATTTTTTGCATCGAGTTCAACCACCTATTTTAGGCCATTTAAGGTTAAATCGATATCCCCTACTGACACGAATAATGTCTATCGCAAATAATCATATCACCTTTGGATCATACGAAGCCCTGCATTTCTCTCTCGTAATGAATGTCACATTATCGCTCATCATCGTCTCATCGTCACCACTATCGCTATCATCTCTTTTCTAGTATCGTGCAGAATGAACTAAGGGCATGTACTGAATAAGAGTAATCACTGTCGGATGAACAGTGATGTTCACCAGAAAACTGTTTTGATCCCCAACGCGCTCCTGAGCACCGCCGGTCTAGCGTTCATAAACGGATTTAGTGGAAAATATCAGCGTGTCCGAGCTTTCTGAGCTACTGTAGATAACCGGTATGACATGTATAGCGGATCAAAACGCAGCGCTGAGCAGGCTGGTGGGCTAACATCGCTGAAATCAAACAGTGCCCAACTAACGAAGGAAAATGGACTCGGACAACACGGGTACTATAGCGTCTATAAGGTGCCCACGCCGCCGGGCCTCACACGATCCATTTTGCCCACGTGCTACTGGTGTTTCTATTGCAGCGCAAGCCGACTGGTACATATGTAAGCTTTCCCTGAGCGCACACCTGCTACTGGACACTGTGTTGCAGCTTCTCCTGTAGACGCCGTGCACAAGCAGCAGGGAACTTGGAACAGCCGAGACCGACAACACTGTTTTCAGATGAGTGACTTTTTCAGCGACTTCACTGCCGCCAATTTAGACTGCTGCAGAAAGTTGTCTGAACAATTTCAAGCGTAGTCTAAGGGTTCTGAAAAATTTTCAGGCAGATTGAGGCTATTTAACTTGGAAATGTAGTTCCCTGAGGCTTTTGAAGAATCTTTGCCAAAACCCTAGCTAGTCAATTTTGCCTCCTCATAAAGGCGGCGCCAAATGAAAATGTCAACTAACGTCGGTTGCACCTGAGAGACCGGGTTTGGTTGTGTGTGTAGGGGAGGGGGGGGGGGGGGTAAAATGTGCTGCTTCAAATCTGTTGGTCAAAATTCACACAAGGTTCTTCAGTTTCACTGTCACTGCTCTGTGATTTACACGGCAGTCCGGCGATCTTCGTTTGGGAAGTACTCCTTAGCGCGGTTTCTACTCATCCGTCATGGCATCAAGCCGTGGGGGGAGTAGAAAGATTGCCCTGCAAGCTGTAAGCTGGTAGGCAAGCCGTAATTAACCACGTAGAGGAGTACCACTTTTCACGTGCTCAAACAACCGTGGCGTAACTTTGCGGACTTCAAAAAATAAACTCGAAACCCACCCCCAATGAAAACTCGTGTTCAACAATTTTATTTTCTCGCTTTCAGGGCAAGCAGTTCGCATAGTACGTAGTTGTCGGATTGAAAGTTCGTCGATAGTTAAGCTTAACCGCAGTGCGCAGTGGCTCCCACAATTCGCAGACGCACACCATATGGCACAAAGCTGTGGTCTCTAACCACGCGGAGACCAAACCTCCATTCAATATCACGGCTGACGTCGCAATTACATTCGCGGCCGACTAACTAGCAGTGCGCATTTATGGATGGGTAGCTGTGTTCCCCAATAATTTGGCTGTGCTATCTCCCGCCGCATGCAAGATTCTCTCTAACTCTAAACTTTTCTCAACGAAGAATTGATTTCGAGCCGTCTCTGGGCGCAGGACATTTTCATTACTCAGTGCTGGAGGTGAATTGGCGCGTACGTCGGCCTTTACTGAACAGTTCAGCGAAGAATGTCTGTTCAATGTCGCTCCAAGGCTTTTCTGGGTAGTATAAATTTCAGTGTGCAGGTGCAAATAATTAGAAAACGAGTTAAAGTGAACTCAGTATTGGCAAGAAATTAGTGTTGCAGTTCTTTATCATGATCATAATCGCCATCATCATCATCGTCATACTCTTCAGTAACATGATAACTTACCTATTATGAGAAGTTACTTAGGCGAGAACTCATAGCATAAAATCGGGTGTTTTCTAACAAAAATATGTCTTGGAGAAAGAGAGAGGGAGAGATAAACGGAATGGGAAAGGCAGGGAGGTTAACCGGATGAGATTCTGGTTTGCTTGGAAGAATATATCTTAGCCAATTTGCTCTGAAATTCATTCACTTGAGGACAAAGAAAAAAGAGCGACAAGAACGAGCGCTGTCTTCCAAGTGATTTTTGGTTGCGCAAATATTCGTCTGCAATTCCAACTCTCCTGGTTAAGCCCATTATCAAGTTAGATGTGTTGTATGAAGCGCGCAATAAACAAGTGTTTCTCAAAGTTCAGCATTGTTTGAACAGCCGTTATTCACAGTAATACAGCAAAACTATCAAAAATAAAACGACACCGAAAAAAAGAACAATAGGCATACTTGGGAAAAAGTTGGTAGCAATGCTAAAAAAAAAAAAAAAATTGGTGCCATAATCAACAATGATTACCTCTTCGAAGCTGTTCAGCGCTTGGAAGACGCTAAGAAGGAATGATTTTAAACGTGGTGCTTTAACTGCGGGTACATTGAAGGCTTGTGTTAAGACGGGACGCGATGTGCTTGTGAGTGACAACAGAATTCTGGCCCGACGGTGAGCAAGACCGTGGTCTGATCTCCGACGTAAACATCGTTGGAAAATTTTTAGGTGAAGACCTACAGGGAGGAGTTACACTATTAATTTAAAGTCGCAGAAACTAATTTCTTCTCTTGTGCATCGTGATAAACTTGGCGACATCATTCAATTGACAACGCTCGCTCGGTACTCATTGTAGCTGGATTCAATGCTCACTCACATGAAAGCTTTGTTGTTAAAGCTACAATTTTCAACAGATGCCAACACAAATACATTCCAATGCAAGAGACGTGTCAATTTATAGCCTAACGAAATGGCCATCGAAGTACAGCTTTGTTGGGAGGCTAGATGCTATACTGCATGCTTGTGCCACGGGAGGCTTCGGCACAAATGCTTTAGCACCTTTTTGGTTAAGCCTGTCCTTTGAATAGCCGTAGCGCCGGCCTGTTCTTTCTTCGATTTGGGAATGGCATTGTAGAAGCAAATGAATGCCTAGAATGACTTCATCTGTACGAAATAACTGTTGAAATTACAATGGAGTCCCTTAATACTGTCAACAATGCAAGTGCAACGCAATCTTTCTATAGCAAAGGCAATAAGTTCTGAGATCTGACTGTTGCAGTTTGTAATTTTAGAAAACTAAACACCTTCAGGCGTGGCGCGCCGATGCTGTTAGCATCAAAGTACGATCCATCATCCAGTTCGAAAGACCAATTCGTAGTTTAAAGACAGAGACGCCATGTTAGGTGTGAGGAATGAGAATAAGCCTGTTAGGTATGAATATAAGAATAAGGATTCTGGATGATGTACGGAAAGGTGACATGCTTTGCAAAAGGAACCGCTTGTTTTCTTTCCTCTCCCAGAATCGATGAAACGTAGCTCTCCACGGAGAACTGGTCGGCAGCATAGCGATTGCGGCATACCGTGCAAGACGGAGAGAATTAAATTAGGGCAGGACCGGGCAGCATTTTCTACATAAGAACTCACGGCTACATAGCCGTGCAAAAACAAGCACATTCAGCTTAATCTACGTTCACACAAATTTGTCTACTCTGAAAAAGTACAACCTAATGGAAAGCAGCTTATCCTCAAATCGATATTGACGAGTGAGAGGCGTTGCGGAATCATTCACGGCCTGCTCGCAGGCATGGATCATTGTACTTAGGCGTAACTTTGTTTTCGTAACTAGCGTCTTTCTTCCCTCCTGTTTTGGCGAAACATTTAGCAACACAACAAAGCACAGACGCAATGTGTTCGTAATATAGTAGTCGTCGCGCTGACGTCAAACCTTGCGCCATCCGGCACTTTGTTCACAATAAAAGCTGGCCAGCTTAATCACCTTTGGCTTCTAAATGCAGCAGAACGGTCACGTTCCTCATCGTGGGCTCGTGTTTCTGGTTGTGGGCTCATTAAATGCACGCACGCAACGCACAACCAGCGAAATAGCAACGTAACGCTCCCCGGAAGCAATCAAATGCTCCTTTTTCATTTGCCGAAAGGAAAAAAAGAAAGATTGTGGGCAGCGTTTGTTTTCTAGATGCGCCTAATTAGTATTCTATTGCAATTTCAGCTTTTCTAGCTTATTTTACGCGTATCTCATATTTGCTCGTTCTTTCTTCTTCCGTTTTCGCCATTTAACGACGTTTGTTCACCATAACTGAGCGAGTGACTCGCTTTGTGTAAGCCCTTGTCGTTAGTATTTTCGCCTGGAACGATGATTAATTTAAGGTTGCAACATATTCAGATCGTGCATGCTGCGTTACCAACGAAATTACTGCTTTATGCACCCGACCCCAGTGAAACAGCTGTTATCTTTGAATCACCAGCCTATACTAGCGTTGCGGTTCTGCATTTTACATACTTAGCTGGTGTTTGCTAATAAGGCCAGGGGAGGGGAATTTAGTGGCTGACTTAATTTATGAGTGGCTTGCAGGTCGAGTTAGTGCATGGTGCTTTTTAAGGGTATTCCAGCAGATGAGAGCCATAACCATTAAAAAATCGTATGGCAAGACAGCAAGGAAAGTCAAGTGAAGTCCAGCTAAGTTTATTTACAACATGCACAGAATGCAGTGTTGAAGGCCGCCCTGGTGAGAACGGTGTACGAATACAGCTTGGCGTGGCCAAGGGGCCACCACGAAACAACAACAGCATCCTTCCCGTTCCTTTCTCTGTGTGCTGCCTCACAATGTTTTTCTAGTCATCCTTTTGGTTTGCTGGCACACCCTTACAATATGCCATATAATCATGCGATAAGCTATCGTAGATTTTTTTTTTCACGTAGGGCTTTGAAATGCAAAATTTAGAACTTACCTCAACTATACGCTGGTTACTGTTATACTGAAAATAGTGCCGGTGTTCAGCTGTGTCGGTCCTGGCCTCCGGCTCACCTACATAGGACGTGGCGTCAGACTTCAACTGAATCTGTTAAAAATGTCTCAATTCTTCAATACGCCCCACCTGGCCCAACGTTCTTCTGCAATCATGCCAAGCTCTCGCTTGTCATACTGACCACGCGTAATCTGCGTTAGATGGTAATGCGGGTAAGTTAGCGAATGTTATATTTGATATAAAAAAGGACAGCAAGTGATGTCTACTACAAGTAATAACCAGAAAAAGCAGGCGCATGTACGTTTTCTTTCATGCGTTGTGCGTCCTGCATTACATAGCTGTTTCCAGTTGAAACCTCCAGCGCTAGGTGGAGTGGAGACCGTTTAATAAACCTCTATGTGTGTACATACTTGAGCACATACGTCCACTATGTGAATGATTAATGTGTAAAAATATTCAAATAGTTCCATGAGCCAGGAGGGCTGACCGAACGACCTCGATGGTATGGGCCACCGGCCCGTTTAAATGTGGAACTTAGTAATAGTGTCACCGTCATCCTCATTATCATTGCGATCTCTGTTATTCAGCTCATACGCCAGTGACCCAAATTTCTTTCATCTTATGTGCGAGCACCTTAAAGGAAAGCAATAAAGTTTTGCCGGGCCCTACGCGCGATCGTAATCCAGGCTTAATGACTGGATCAGGTTTGCTTTTAAGACCTACGGAACGCGGAAACAGGGGCAACGAAAACACTCACCCCTTCAGTCAACCGTGCGGGCACGTCAGACGCAGGAAAGACGTACACACTTGACGTAGAGAAACACAGAAAGAACGCCGTGATGTTGTTACCTTCTCTCACTATGGGATCTTTATTGACTTAGTTGCCCGAGTCCGTAATCCTCCCACGTGCCCAAAAGAATCGGCGAAACGAAGGCTGTCACGCTTGTTGCTAGAGCAGGTCACGTACTTAGCCGTTATTATCTCACTGAACCTAAGCTCAAGAACTGCTCGTGGGCTTGAGTGAGGTGCCCGAAACAGAAGAAAGGAAGTCAAAGGTCTTCACAACCCTAGCTCTCGGGTAATAACCGGTGCTTAGGAGTTGCTGGCCCCACCATTGCGGCGTAGTTCTGTGTTTCAAACGTGTCGTTCATTGTAGGTAACTTGCAGATACATTCACCCAAGTTCCGGCAACGAGAGGTCAACAAAAGATTATATCCTGGCTTTCGCGAATGTCATGAGATTTCATCGTCGACGCTGTTATGATGTTTGACTTGCACTGTGGCGATATATATATATACCGATTCTTGCTTGCATAAAAACGTATGTGGTCGTCCGGGCTTTCATACATGGTTCGCATCGGATGCGAGAAGAGTCCCAGTGAACGCTCAAATCAGTTCCGGCTCAACAGATTAGCTGGTCTTGCTGGGATCACATCCTTCATTGGCTCAGCAAGCATAGCAATCTACCTCATGTTTCCTGCCGATTCACTAATATTTATATACCTATTCTTTTACGACGGCCATTATAAGTCTAATTCTTTAGGTGATTCAAAGAGTGGTGTGGTTCTGCAAGAGGTTTGCTAAACCTCGTAAGGCATGATGTGGCATAATTAACTGCCAACGGAAACGGAAGAAGCGGAGCGCGTATTATTGCATGGAGTGAACTTATTTGATTTCTGGTGCTGTGGTTGGTGTTGCAATTGAAGGCAGCATTGCTTGAAGCAGTGGATAAAATTGCCAACGTGTTATCCCCAGGTGGCTAGCGTAGTTTAATCCTTGTAAGCTGGTGTTACCGTCTGACAGTTTTTCTTTCTATGAACAACTGTGGTGTTTCCTTTGTTATCTGGCGTTTTGTATGTGTATGACTAAGTGCCGTATTGCATTTAGCAGGGTATAATTAAGTCACGTGCATCAGTCAGAGGAATTCCGTTGCCTTGGAATACATCATGTAGAACTTTGTAGTACTTGACAAAGAAGATGGACATTCCTCTAATAGCTTGCGAGAAACTTCTTCCCCGGTAAAGAAAAAAATCATCCCGTTCTACTTGTAGTTACTTGTTTGGAAAAAATAACAGGCGCAATAGATCAATCTCGAACAAAGTTGTCGGAAATGGTAATCCTCACAGCAATAACCACACACGTTTGACTGTGCATGAAATTTCATGCCTCACGAACTACCCTGGTGCAGAGATGAAGTTTTTGCGGGCGAAAAATGTTACACAAACGTGCCGGCACATGTACGCAGTGATCAAAGTTAACAGTGGAAATTGAAACACGTTCTGCGGACCATGTCTTTGTACCGCTCTGGTAACGGCACTCTGGGTGAACGCGAATTACGATCACGAGCTTTCACGATGGCGATAGCGCTTCGATTTTTTTTTTGCTTGATTGTCCGACGCAACATATGCAAACAGGTGTGCTCTTTGGGACAATTGCAGCTGTCGCGGATGACTGCCCACCCGTAATCACAGGTCTGCAGGGTTTCGTTTGGGAGTTTGTTGCAACGGTTGCGTCAGCCGCTATCGTTCACGTCTTGGTGTTGGCTGGCTGCCATGGGCGAGCAATCGACCCACCTTTGTGATATATGACGCGGCGACATCCACGCACGTCGGGAAACGCAACACCCCGATCTCCCTTCACGTTAACTACAATGATGCCAACAAAGTATGCGCAGGCAAAAAAAGAAGCTATAATCA
Source organism: Dermacentor andersoni (assembly GCF_023375885.2). Taxonomy (NCBI): domain Eukaryota; kingdom Metazoa; phylum Arthropoda; class Arachnida; order Ixodida; family Ixodidae; genus Dermacentor; species Dermacentor andersoni. Next base: position 145,385,315 of record NC_092821.1, on the reverse strand, counting down.
GGAAGAACGCTAGCCTATATTGGCTGCGAAAGCTTTCACTTGTGTAAAAGTGGCGGGGCGGAGGTTGCGAAATTACTTTTGATGCATAAAGACTGCCTTCGCGTGACATGAAGTGTCAAAAGGTAGCAACAAATTAGCAAAATATTGCGAAAGTTTACAGTTGGCTGCCTCCTACATATCTTGTGCGTAGAAAATCTTATAAGCCTTCGGAATCCAAGGAAAGTTCGTATTCCTGTGAAAACTGACAAGTGATATCGGAATGTCACGCTCAGTCAAACCGCGAAAACAGGGTACATTGTTGAGTGACTTTACACGAGACAGTTTAATGGCAGTCGCATTTGCACAATACAATGAAGATGCAGGCGTACCTATGAGAGATAAATAAAAAGCAACTATGAAGCATCCACAGATGAGTACGTAACTAGCCAAATTTCGCTATCCGAAGCCGAAAATATTTAGAGAAGGAAAAAGGAAAGGCGAGCGCATTAGGACTCTGTCGCGCCCTTCTTGATGAGAATGAAGCACGCTTAGACAGCGTTGCCGAATGAGTTACGCTAATTCCTGCATGTCCTTGAGACATCATGTACAGTTCATCGAATGCTGTGTGATTTCATAACGGGATGTTTTATCAAATAGTCCACATTATCTATAACTTCCATATGTGTTAGTAGTACAATGTCACGGAGGAATATAGAAATACAACATGAGAACCTTCATGGTCTCGTATGTTTATAAGAGAATTATTTGGTGTAGGGTGTACCACGGTTATGAGTTTTTTACAATGCGTAAAACACTGAGTACCATACAAACGATTAACAGGACGCTCATCTGCATAACACTCTCTTCCACAGAAGCAAAACGCCATGATAAGAACAAAAAACAATACACGTTTAATAGCACAAAGCAGTGCTTTTGTTTGTTGCAGCCTTCTCGTAAGACATTCGGGAATGAGTGTTGTAAATACAAGTGATGCAGATGATGGCATTATACCAAAAATACTGACTGCGCTTGCTTGCCGCAGGTCTGAAAGCGTCGGTTCTTCGAAACAAAACTTATCTTTGTCGAAACAATGGCATCAACGAAACTATGTGAAAGAGGATGACAATTTCAGCTCGCAGTTCGAGGTAAACGAAACGTCTGCGATCCTTCTGCTTTATAATGACTTCTCGGCATTCCTCAGTGATCTTAATGATCTTCGAGTCTCGAGTATCGCGGCTCAAACATGACATGAAGAATAGTGCAAACAGCGTTATACGCTGACACGTGAAAACTTCTGCACCGTCGCGTTTTCCATGAAGTCGTTATGTGAGCGCCAAAGAATCATGATGCATATCAGTTCAGGTCGTTTGCGCAGGAGAAGAGGCTTGCCTCTGCCGTTGTCTATTCAAATTTCTGTGCGTTACAGATACTCAAACGTAATGCTGCATTGCACTAACTGTACACCTTTACCAGAACCTATTCAAGTCATTATCGAAATTTACATTCCATCAGTATGCAAACTGCGCAGGTACTCAGTAAATGTGCAGACATGGCCAAATATTTTCGAGCCGCTCGGATGATAGTTACTTCGGTAACTGGGCATTCTCGCGAAATTCCGGTTGTCTGCATGGCGCTCCGATGCCTAGGTTGTGCTCTTCGGGCGATGTGGGACCAGTTATGTGCGCCAAGTTATGTAATTACTACAGACACGATAAATAACATTTGAAACACCTTTTAATGGATATATACTACGAGCTTCGATATAGATAAAGGAGTTTAGTAAAACGACTTGAAAGGTAGACGGTTGTATCTTGAATTTCATTGTCAATATGTCGGCACGTAGTGGCTTGGATTCCTTGTGATGCACATTGTTTTACATCTTGAGTATGTTTCAAGTGCATCGACAGATGCTTTCCAAATAGGCTAGGCAAGAAATAGTTGACGATCAGATATCTCGTGTTAATTCAGAGAGTTCTCGCATGGCGTCCAAGTTCTGTAAACTTGACAAAAACTCTATGAGAGATTAAAAACTCTTACTTCGGTCTGTAACAGCACGCCATACAACATTCTGAATGAGGGGTTTCGTGTTGCAACTCTGTGTCTCAGTAGATTGAATTAAAAGGCACCAGAAGGTGACATGGCAAAGCATGTCCCCTTGACATTCAGTAGATTTAGGACAACGAAGTGTCCGCGCAGTTTCAGGCGCACTCTCTGTCATGAGACCCATTTTCGTCGGCTTATGAATGTATACATAGTGTGGCCAGCAGGATGTCACATTACTTCGCACGTAAGCTTGACGCTCGTCAACGCTCGAAACTTATAGTCAAAGGCGTAAGGATGGCCGGGAATTTTGAAAATTTCGTCATCGGCGATAACTTGAACTTCACGTCAATCCATCAGAACAACTCAGTGTGCCGTACCTTCAAAAATATGTTTCAGCCGAATTGCAACAAGCTTATGCTTGAAACATCCAAAGGTTGCGTCTTTCTGACTTAGAAGGGTGACCATTTGGGCCAGTTGGTTATCTTCTTGTCCTCGTTTTTGCCTGTGTCCCTGGTCCCGCGTGGCACTGCACCACACGGCCTTTCTAGCTGGACATGCGTTTACGGCACTCAATTGGCACGTCGTTCTGCGTTAGAGCAGTGTTTTCGTACCAACCAAAACAACGCGATTACGCAGCCCGACGCGTCGACTAAGAGCAGCAAATGCGTACGCTATAAGACAGAAGTAACCTCTCGAAAGCATTAAAAATTGTTGAACACACACACACACACACACACACACACACACACACACACACACACACACACACACACACACACACACACACACACACACACACACACACACACACACACACACACACACACACACACACACACACACACACACACACACACACACACACACACACACACACACACACACACACACACACACACACACACACACACACACACACACACACACACACACACACACACACACACACACACACACACACACACACACACACACACACACACACACACACACACACACACACACACACACACACACACACACACACACACACACACACACACACACACACACACACACACACACACACACACACACACACACACACACACACACACACACACACACACACACACACACACACACACACACACACACACACACACACACACACACACACACACACACACACACACACACACACACACACACACACACACACACACACACACACACACACACACACACACACACACACACACACACACACACACACACACACACACACACACACACACACACACACACACACACACACACACACACACACACACACACACACACACACACACACACACACACACACACACACACACACACACACACACACACACACACACACACACACACACACACACACACACACACACACACACACACACACACACACACACACACACACACACACACACACACACACACACACACACACACACACACACACACACACACACACACACACACACACACACACACACACACACACACACACACACACACACACACACACACACACACACACACACACACACACACACACACACACACACACACACACACACACACACACACACACACACACACACACACACACACACACACACACACACACACACACACACACACACACACACACACACACACACACACACACACACACACACACACACACACACACACACACACACACACACACACACACACACACACACACACACACACACACACACACACACACACACACACACACACACACACACACACACACACACACACACACACACACACACACACACACACACACACACACACACACACACACACACACACACACACACACACACACACACACACACACACACACACACACACACACACACACACACACACACACACACACACACACACACACACACACACACACACACACACACACACACACACACACACACACACACACACACACACACACACACACACACACACACACACACACACACACACACACACACACACACACACACACACACACACACACACACACACACACACACACACACACACACACACACACACACACACACACACACACACACACACACACACACACACACACACACACACACACACACACACACACACACACACACACACACACACACACACACACACACACACACACACACACACACACACACACACACACACAGACAGACAGACAGACAGACAGACAGACAGACAGACAGACAGACAGACAGACAGACAGACAGACAGACAGACAGACAGACAGACAGACAGACAGACAGACAGACAGACGCACGCACGCACGCACGCACGCACGCACGCACATACACGCACACGCGCGCACATACGCGCGCGCGCGACGTGAAGTTCATCAGATTGTCGAAGAGCCGATGTCCAAAATTCCTAGGTATGGTTGCATTGTTTAACTTTAGGAAAACAGCGCATTTGCATCGTTTCTTTTTGTCCGGACAACGTCCTAAGGTAAGATTGTTTAGCATGAGATAGAAAGTATTGCGTGCTTGCTTGCACGGTAAACACAACTTACGTCCGCCCCCTATTAGAATATGCCTCATCCGTTTGGGATCCTCATCAGATCGCATTAATTAACGAAATTGAATAAGTACAAAATCAGTCTGTTCGTTTCATTCTAGCTAGCGACTATCACACTGCTAGTGTTACATTAATGAAGAGTACCCTTCAAATCCCATTATTATCGCTTCGCAGAAGCTAATCACGCATTTCCATTTTTCATAAAATCTGCTACCACAGCGCATCTCTTCACCCCCTTTGGATCCACCATGCATCTTATTATACAGCTCGCCGTGATCGCGTGCATAAACTTAACGCACCTCTCTTAACAACGTCGCGTGCTCACAATCATTCCTTCCTAGGACTTCAATCGACTGGAATAATCTGCGTACATCATTAGTAAGCATCAGTGACCCCGCTCGTTTTATTAATGCACTAATAAACATGAAATGATGTATGGTAGCAAATGGCATAATTACGTACCTATTCGTGGACGTTGTCTGCTTGGTAAAGCGTACTGTTGCTGTGTTTTCATATTATGTCAGTGTTCTTATTCGGTTATGTATACATACTAGTTTTTTTTCATATCTATTTTGCTCCCTGCACTGTGAATTCCTCGAACCAACCTTGTATTTTTTGCTCTTGCAACATGCTCTCGCCCTTCCCCTCTTCAAAGTACAACTATGTACCTTGAGGGTCTCACAAATAAAGAAATAAATATAATAATCTATGGCACGTTCCTTTAGCCTGTTCCCCCAGACGCTACTCGCCAGTCGGTGTTTTTATTTGTAGTTCACTGCACACACTAAGCGCCCTAACAATGCCATCCTGCCGAAAAGTTTGTATTGTGGGCGTTCTGAGAGTTGCCAAGTACACGGGTGAAGCGCTTAAAAATTTGTGCCGCTGTTGCGGGATGTAGTGCAGTGCAATCATCACTACGAAAGTTACCAGAATAATTCAGTTTACTTTTCGTTCAGCTGTCACTTCGCTGTCTTTCGATCAGCAAAGGCAGCGCTGCCGTCATAGTATCAAATATGTTTAAAAGGTTCAACATACTGGGGTTCTGGAGGGTTGAGCAATGTAACAGACGCATTTCAATATTTCGTAAAGGATCGCTATGCTCGGTTTTCTTACTCACAATTGGTGCTTACTGCAAGCACTGTCATTTTATTATTATGTGAAGCTTTCCTTGCCTACATCGTTTGGGATCTGGCTTGTCAGCCAGCCATTTGTCCTGTGTAACGCTGTAAATGTCTCTACAAACATGACCGATACTCAGTGAATGAGGTCAGTCCAACGGTATGTCTCGAACAAGGTTCATTCAGCACAGCATCTTGATGTTCTACTCGTCAGGCCGTGGTCTTTCCAGTGTCCGAAGTTGGCGGTAAAACGCTTTCAGATAAAGATAGAAACATAGGCACGTGAAAGTACTTTAAGTATCGTAATAATACTAATTGAATGCGAAAGTTGCCGTTCCTGTAGAACATCACTTTCGAGACAGATAAAACATTCATTTCCTATAAGTCATAGATACCCGCAGCGTTTGTGTGCGTAGGTGGAGTTCTAAAAAAGAAAAACACGAGTCCTTGTAAGAGTATGTGCACAACATGTTTGATCATCATCATCATCATCATCAGCCTGATTACGCCCACTGCAGGGCAAAGGCCTCTCCCATACTTCTCCAACTACCCCGGTCATGTACTAATTGTGGCCATGTTGACCCTCCAAACTTCCTAATCTCATCTGCCCACCTAACTTTCTGTCGCCCCCTGCTACGCTTCCCTTCCCTCGGAATCCAGTCCGTAACCCTTAATGACCATCGGTTATCTTCCCTCCTCATTACATGTCCTGCCCATGCCCATTTCTTTTTCTTGATTTCAACTAAGATGTCATTAACGCGCGTTTGTTCCCTCACCCAATCTGCTCTTTTCTTATCCCTTAACGTTACACCTATCATTTTTCTTTCCATAGCTCGTTGCGTCGTCCTCAATTTAAGTAGAACCCTTTTCGTAAGCCTCCAGGTTTCTGCCCCGTACGTGAGTACTGGTAAGACACAGCTGTTATACACTTTTCTCTTGAGGGATAATGGCAACCTGCTGTTCATGATCTGCGAATGCCTGCCAAACGCACCCCAGCCCATTCTTATTCTTCTGATTATTTCACTCTCATGATCTGGATCAGCAGTCACTACCTGTCCTAAGTAGATGTATTCTCTTACCACTTCCAGTGCCTCGCTACCTATCGTAAACTGCTGTTCCCTTCCGAGACTGTTAAACATTACTTTAGTTTTCTGCAGATTCATTTTTAGTCCCACCCTTCTGCTCTGCCTCTCCAGATCAGTGAGCATGCATTGCAGTTGGTCCCCTGAGTTACTAAGCAAGGCAATATCATCAGCGAAGCGCAAGTTACTAAGGTATTCTCCATTTACTCTTATCCCCAATTCTTCCCAATCCAGGTCTCTGAATACCTCCTGTAAACACGCTGTGAATCGCATTGGAGAGATCGTATCTCCCTGCCTGACGCCTTTCTTTATTGGGATTTTGTTGCTTTCTTTATGGAGGAGTACAGTGGCTGTGGAGCCGCTATAGATATCTTTCAGTATTTTTACATACGGCTCGTCTACACCCTGATTCCGCAATGCCTCCATGACTGCTGAGGTTTCGACTGAATCAAACGCTTTCTCGTAATCAATGAAAGCTATATATAATGGTTGGTTATATTCCGCACATTTCTCTATCACCTGATTGATAGTGTGAATATGATCTATTGTTGAGTAGCCTTTACGGAATCCTGCCTGGTCCTTTGGTTGACGGAAGTCTAAGGTGTTCCGGATTCTATTTGCAATTACCTTAGTAAATACTTTGTAGGCAACGGACAGTAAGCTGATCGGTCTATAATTTTTCAAGTCTTTGGCGTCGCCTTTCTTATGGATTAGGATTATGTTAGCGTTCTTCCAAGATTCCGGTACGCTCGAGGTCTTGAGGCATTGCGTATAGAGGCTGGCCAGTTTTTCAAGAACAATCTCCCCACCATCCTTCAGCAAATCTGCTGTTACCTGATCCTCCCCAGCTGCCTTCCCCCTTTGCATAGCTCCCAAGGCTTTCTTTACTTCTTCCGGCGTTACTTCTGGGATATCGAATTCCTCTAGGTTATTCTCTCTTCCATTATCATCGTGGGTGCCACTCGTACTGTATAAATCTCTATAGAACTCCTCAGCCACTTGAACTATCTCATCCATATTAGTAATGATATTGCCGGCTTTGTCTCTTAGCGCATACATCTGATTCTTGCCAATTCCTAGTTTCTTCTTCACTGCTTTTAGGCTTCCTCCGTTCCTGAGAGCTTGTTCAATTCTATCCATGTTATACTTCCTTATGTCAGCTGTCTTACGCTTGTTGATTAACTTCGAAAGTTCTGCCAGTTCTATTCTAGCTGTAGGGTTAGAGGCTTTCATACATTGGCGTTTCTTGATCAGATCTTTCGTCTCCTGCGATAGCTTACTGGTATCCTGTCTAACGGAGTTACCACCGACTTCTATTGCACACTCCTTAATGATGCCCACAAGATTGTCGTTCATTGCTTCAACACTAAGATCCTCTTCGTGGCTTAAAGCGGAATACCTGTTCTGTAGCTTGATCTGGAATTCCTCTATTTTCCCTCTTAGCGCTAACTCATTGATCGGCTTCTTATGTACCAGTTTCCTCCGTTCCCTCCTCAGGTCTAGGCTAATTCGAGTTCTTACCATCCTGTGGTCACTGCAGCGCACCTTACCGAGCACGTCCACATCTTGTATGATGCCAGGGTTAGCGCAGAGTATGAAATCTATTTCATTTCTAGTCTCGCCGTTCGGGCTCCTCCATGTCCACTTTCGGTTATTCCGCTTGCGGAAGAAGGTATTCATTATCCTCATATTATTCTGTTCTGCAAACTCTACTAATACCTCCCCCCTGCTATTCCTAGTGCCTATGCCATATTCCCCCACTGCCTTGTCTCCAGCATGCTTCTTGCCTACCTTGGCATTGAAATCGCCCATCAGTATAGTGTATTTTGTTTTCACTCTACCCATCGCCGATTCCACGTCTTCGTAGAAGCTTTCGACTTCCTGGTCATCATGACTGGATGTAGGAGCGTAGACCTGTACAACCTTCATTTTGTACCTCTTATTAAGTTTCACAACAAGACATGCCACCCTCTCGTTAATGCTATAGAATTCCTGTATGTTACCAGCTATATTCTTATTAATCAGGAATCCGACTCCTAGTTCTCGTCTCTCCGCTAAGCCCCGGTAGCACAGGACGTGCCCGCTCCTTAACACTGTATATGCTTCTTTTGGCCTCCTAACTTCACTGAGCCCTATTATATCCCATTTACTGCCCTCTAATTCTTCCAATAGCACTGCTAGACTCGCCTCACTAGATAATGTTCTTGCGTTAAACGTTGCCAGGTTCATATTCCAATGGCGGCCTGTCCGGAGCCAGGGATTCTTAGCACCCTCTGCATGTTTGATAATTGAAGTTTACTTGAAATCAACATCAGGTATTGATGAATATTCTTATAGATTTTCATTTGTGTGTGCCCGCGTATTGTGCGAGCACCCGTGTTCGTCTACGTGGTTGCACGCGGGCGCGCGCGCGTGTGAATAGTTCGATGAAATGACGATTGGCAAACTAGCACATCGCCATTTTATGGTTTCTACGCGAGAAGACGACGAAAGACGAAACGTGAGAAGTACCAGCACATCTCTGACTAAAGCACAATAACTTTTTAAAACCATTTTCTTAGGACCTACCAACGAATTCACAAAGACCGGAAGCGGACGAAGGGATTGTCGCGGTTCCCTTTTCAATCATGCATACTCTGGAGGAACGTCGCGAGTAGCGGATGGAATGAACAAGTCACTGACAACTAATATTGCAATATATCCTTCCATATTGACATATATATATATGTGTGTGTGTGTGTGTGTGTGTGCATGTATGTATGTATGTATGTATGTATGTATGTATGTATGTATGTATGTATGTATGTATGTATGTATGTATGTATGTATGTATGTATGTATGTATGTATGTATGTATTGCGTTTGTACGTATGTGTGTACGTGCCTAGGTATGCAAGATCAATACCATATTACACAAACATGGCATGAAAGCCAGGGATGCTTAAGGAAACTGTTACTTCTCATAGGAGTCTAGAAATAATAATTTCAATTTTTATCAGTTGTCAACACATTTGCCGCAACAAAAGCAACTGCACGAATGATCGCGCGACTTTAATTAATGAAGCACTTCGTACAAATTTTTGTTGGGTCCGCTAAATATAAATCGCGTTTATTCTGCCGAGCTTCGTTATCACGTCAACCGTGTTTGAAGATGCTGTAAATACAGCGTTTCAACAGACTGCCGGGCTGATGCTACTAACATACCGTAAGCGTAGCATACCTTCTCATCAGGAGCGCCGTTCGCGATACCTCCAACGTGCCTCCAACCAGCCAGAAGCAGCTGTTTCACAGCTCAAGAAAGTCCTGCTAGCAACAGCGCTTCACGCAGGCTTGCAGGCAGATCACGTGTCATACGCTTTCCGACGAGCGCGCCATTTCATGCCACGTGGTCATTTCCCGTTTTTTTTCCCGCCTCGTCACGATAAGCGAGCGCCGCAACGCGCGTTGCGTTCGCGGGTTACGCAATAATGCACACGGCACGCTCGACTTCACAGCGGCGCCGAAATTACCGCTTTTTCTGGCAGAAAGCCTTCGCGGTTTTTCTAGTCGCGTTGCCATATTTCGGTGCAGTGATGGAGTGAGGCATTAGAAACTGATTGTTCATGCAAGGAAGCGGCTTTGCTGCTGTTGTCTTGGACGTCCACGTGACGTCTGCTTGGTTGCGTGAGAACACTGGTGTCGGGAACTTTTCGACAAACTTTTCCTACGCGAACCTAGTCGTCGACTAGGAGAGCGGAGCTGTCAACCGCAAAACGTCCACATGCATTTTAACTAAGTTCGAGAAAGGAGTGACCGATGCTTCTGAAAACTCGCTCGCATTCGCAGTTTACTGTAGCAGCCAGTGAACTTAGGTAGGCATCTCGCGTTTGCACTATAAAGTACAGCTGGCAATAGAAAGTAATTTGAGCCCTAGCCCCCCATTGTTTTTCTTACAGCCATATGCCATAACTCCAGCATAAACACGGCATCTGGAGATTTCTTCGTCTGAGTGGCTGTGCGTTGGTCTCCTTATATTTAAGGTAGGTGGAAAATGACACGCTCTTATTAAAAAATAAAACATGAGTGGAGGAGCGACGCAGTGGTTAGGCTTCTGTCCAACGTCATTGCCACTGGAGCCACAGCTGCGGCATTGTCGACCGCGCTGCACGGAATTTCTGACAAGAAAAGTTTTACTGCTCGAAAACGATCCAGGGAGTTGGTTGCCCGGGGCATTACCGATGTTCCTCGCGCTTCGAGGTGTAACGAAAAAAGCACGTGAAGTGCGCTGCGCAATGAGCGCCTAATGCGACCGGTTAACTACCACGCAGGTTGGCGCAAGGTACGTGCCAGCCTAATTTAGATATATAAGATCGTGAAACATTTATATCTACTTAATATTGATTTTATTCATTACATTTTATGCTAACGAGGAGACTACGCCCACGCACGATAAGAAAAGCAAGAAAGATAAGAAAAAGGTAAGAAAGCAAGATAAGACAAAATACAAAATCACATGCATGCGCAGCGACGGATAAAAAGAGACCCACTATGAAAACATATTATTTAATGTTCTGCAACTAGACTACCAATTAGCTAATTTAGTTATTTACATTTCCTCAAATAGAAAGACTGAGGAAAGTCCAAGCAAGATGAGATAAGAGCGAATCATAACATTTCGGCAACATTGACATTGTTGCGCCAAAGGGATTATGAGCGCAGGTAGTACAAGTACACTTGAACCTACGGACAGCTTGTGCTTTACCACAGATACGGCATGGGTTCTGTTTTGGAATGGCAGACTAGATGGGTCGCTTCGATAAGATATGACGCAGTGGATTCCGCTACAGCCATTCACTCAACTAACGCACTTGTCTGCTCAGAAAACGCAGCTCGTTCCTCTCCAGTCTGCGCATGGAGATAACGCAGAGCATCTTCAAGCGCCTTTCGCCAACGAACACGTGATAGACAGCCTTTTTGCTGATGACAGGGATGGCTCAAATACCGTTGGTCACTCTATCATGGTTTCTCGCTAATCATGCGGCCATCTTTCAGTTCTGACAACAAGTGCTTGTATGTGCCTTTCGGTTACTAACTTTGGTTGCCCTTTTTATTTCGTACGAGAGCAAATACTGTGCAAGATTCAGGAAAATATAGACTTAAGTAGTGGCATCGACAGATACATTGAACAAAAAACGCAAGTTCCTCCGGTACAACGATCGCGTACTGTGTAAAGCCGTAATGTACACAAATCAAGGCAGATGAATGTGCACATATCTCTACATTATCTTTAATCTTTATTGTATTCTGACTCTTTCTCTGTGCACGTGACTGCGGAAAATGATGTTTTATCTGATTTGGTGTACAAATGGCTAAGAGCCAATCGTATATATATAGCGGGGAAAGACACAGAAATATGAACACGGATTTTCTATTTCTACATCAAATTGTCCTTTGTGTCTAATTTTTTCAATACATTGTATTATTTTTCTGACGTCCTACGTGCATGGCACTGAATTTTCGTTGCGTTTTTTATTGCGCCATTACCGGCCCATTCTGCACAAAATAAAACTGCTGGAAGGTACAGCCGTCTGCCCGAGCCCGCTGTCGAAGTGATGCCTTTTATTTATAAAAAGTTCGAATTGTGACGTTACAACACTAAATCTATGACAAGGTGGCGACACGAGAAAAATTAGCGGGGTGGGTCATATTCTTCTTAGCAGCATTTGTCAGCGAAGGTTAAAGCCCGAAACTTCCGTTATCAAAGTCTCCGTATCGATTACACCCGTGTCTTGACTGCTGCGCAAAATCGTTACAACCTGCCTCCTGCAGCTCCATCGCTCACAAACTAAGTACGCATCGTATGCACTTTGTCTTCAACTAATTCGTTTTCCGATTTCCAAAGCCGATACATTGACCCTCTGGTATGAAAACTGTTCGGGAACATGTCGAGTCCCCACCGTCAGCGTTTTTCTTATGCGCGTACTTTACAGTATATTTTGAAGGGTCATACAGCAGCAAGCTTAATCAGATTACTCTATGCAGCCGCAGCGGGCACTTCACTATGAACGACTTCGACTGCTCTACATTAGCGACGGTATTCCTAAGCGCTGAGCATATCAAGAAAGCCACGAAGTGATTCTGCCTTGCCTTGCGATCGCAAAAATGTAATCTAGATTTTCTGCTACGAGTTATTGCGCTTGCTTAGCAGAGGAGCTGTACATCTGCAATTCTTAGCAAAATTATTGCAGATCCAGCTGATTGTGGGAATCGATCTAAGACAACCTTGGTAAGCCGGCAAGACAAAATGGCGCCCCCTAATAAGAGAACCGCAGCTGACATCAGCGAGGAGCACGCCTCGAAACCGTCGGTCGAGGCAGTGGAGAAATGCCACTCAGCGCCTCCCCCCCCCTCCCCAACCCGAAGCACAAACCTCGTAGGGCTCTCGTGAGTGAGCACGTGCTTCTAACGGAAACTGGTGCGAGCACGTGCTCTCCGTCGCTCAATCGAACCAGACTGGGTGCACGTGCTCTTCGAGTCAAGCAGCTACACGCGGGGTTGGTGCGAGACAAGTTAGCACGTGCTTGTGGCCTAGTGGTTTGAGCATCGGGCTCTGTGAGGCTGAAGCTGTAGCCCACCTTTGGGCAACGTAATTCTTTTATTCACAGTGGGTTAGCTATTACGCAAGACGACGTCGACGACAGTACCAGTTGATGATCGCGGTTTTGGCAGGTAGAACGTAAGAATGAAAATAAATTACTCCGATTCCTGATTTTCTTTTCTGGATTGCTTTTTTTAGGTCGTTTTCACGTACGTCGCTTTACAAGCGATGTTGTCTGAGCTACGACTCGTTGCATTTTCAAGCAGAAAGCAGTAACGGTAACGAAACAGAACACGCTTACAACCAGCAACATGCACGAACGTAGTGATTGTGAAACTTCCTGACGTTGTCATCCGAAGCGTGTGGCCGTAAAGTGGTCTCGAGAAAGACTTCATTGGCCGTCTGTCTGTCTCCCGGAGCTATGGACGAGTTCTGAACCACCAAAAGTTGGTTTTATATTGCGCTTAAGCTACAGAAATGTATTTTGTCACAGCGACAAAATTTCCAGGAATTATGTCTTAAAAGAAAAACAAACATCTGAAAACGTGTTACAACAAATTTCTGGAAAGAAAAGGCGTCTATTTGGAGCAACGCTACCAAATTTAATAATACAACTACCGTGTTAAACAACAGCCATCTGGGTGTTTCTTCGCTGCCCCTATATGCATGGTCGCACGCATCATTGGTAGTTCTCATTCTCATCAAGAAACTCTCGCACATCGCTTGGCATTTTTAAGATATACTGCAACCAAAACAGTAGGTCGGGTTTTCATACATGCAGCAGTTTTAACATTGAGGCGTGCATTTAAATTTTGTAGACGCGAAAGAGGTCCACTGAATAAATTCAAATTCTTGATTTATAATTTCGCTATATGCTTAAATTATATCGGATATATAGGAATATGGATCATATAAAGAATCTTAAGCAAGTCAAATTATTTTGTACATGAAGTGTTCCTACACACCCTTCAAAAGTGTTGAGGTGTGAGCCGACTGCTCTGGACAATTTCTGCAATCAATAGTAATTTTCTGCGCTTCCTTCTTCCTTACTTATGTATCTATTTTAATTATTAAACAATTACTAGTAATTCAAAAGCGCACAAATTTTCGTATGTCAACGAACACCATACAAAAAATGATTTCTAATTTATCATCTCTCTACATGCACTACAGTTGAAGACTCGACAGAGGTGTTAATATTCAATATTCAACAGGCAGAAGGCAGAAGACGGAAGGTGTACTGCACTTTTTTTGGGGGTGAGCAGCCTGTACTTCCAGCTGCCCCTTCTACTTAAATCGTTCTTCGTTTCCTTCTACAATTGAGGACTGCATACCAGCTTCCGCTGCCTCGCGAGCAAAACCTATTCCAAGGAATTGGTCTTGCAATGAAAAGACCGTGTGCAATTTCAGCACAATCCGCGGAACCAGTGAAGCGTTTACCTGTGCGACATTTCCTGTTAGGCGGCGCGCTCGTTGCTAGTCAACCGAGACCCCCTCTGTTCTCGCTATTCTCACCAGCTTTTTTTTCCTCAATCTCGCTGATTCGTAGTTTGAGTTTCCCGTTCGCGACGACGCCAAATTCCTGCTCCTTGTAACCGATCTCTAAGGTCGGCGAGACTTCCGGAGCCTGTCTTGAATTTTCGTTTCATTGTCGGCTGAAATGGTGACTCGTGTAATTGCCTTCCTGCTGCCTATCCCCCAGGGTTCGATAGTGTTCTCAGTAAATTTGTTTCGTTCCGTCTGTCGTCTGCTGAGGCGTTTATTTTTAATAATTTACATGCCTCAAAATATGTATGTTTTGAAAGAGTGAGTAAATATGGCATAATAACAATGTGAACCTACAACGTTGCCTCCCAAGGTAATGTTGTTTGCCGTAGCTTAGAGATATTTGAGCTATCTTTCTTTATTCCGTCAAATTAACCAACTTCTCAAATATAGTTAGAATAAAAGTGTCAGTGACTAAATTGTCGAGCAACATGAAAAACTGCCGATAAAGCTTTCTGTTTCTCAATACGTGCTACATAAAAGTGTTTTTTCAAGCGTGAAAGAAGCCCACAAATACACGCAAAATTGCCGTGCGACTGGCCGCTCGGTGCACTTGTGTGCATTCGCGGGCTTCTTTCTCGTTCGGAAAAACGCTTTTATGCAGCACGTATCAAGCAACAGAAAGCTGTATCGGCAGTTTTTCATGTTGCTCTACAATTTTGTCATCGATGCTTTTCATTTAATTGTAATGTAAGTTAATTAATTAATTAGGACTAATGTATGTAGGTCGAATGAAGAAAAAAAGACACCTCGATATGTCAAGAGAGAGAGAGAGAAAGGCAAAGGAAAGACAGGGAGGTTAACCAGAGATTATCTCCGGTTGGCTACCCTGTACTGGGGGAGGGGAAAGGGGATGCAATAGGTGAGAAAGAAAGAAGGATAAAAAAAAAGGAAAGCGACGGCAAACAACATTACCTTGGTTCTGCCCAGCTACGTGGAATTTCCATATTTTTAATGTTTGCCTCAAGCTACGTGGGAGACCCTGTATATGCTCTCCTGAGAAGCCCCAAAGCACCAATTATCTCAGCAAATGCTTGATGTAGTCACGAGTTCAGCTACTTGCCTGATGAAAAGGAAAATGGATGTGCTCCATCTCTTGGTTCACTTCACTGTCTAAAATACCAAGCACAAAATACTGTCTCATTCCACTTCAGTCGCGTTTGTACTAATTTAGACCACCGGTACAATAGCTTTCACAATCCGATATAGTGCAAGAGACATACTACCCACACATATAACACACACTCTACAAACTCGCAAATAACGTCGCATGGAAGTGCAAATAAAATCAAATGTAGAGTTAGCGCATAACCTTGGACTAACAGAAGTATGCCTCTGTTGAAATAGTTCAGTTCAAAGCGAAAGCACAGAAAAAGTCGTGCGCGTTCGGGCACCCCTATAATTGGGAAAGAAAAAGGGTGCGAAGAAAAAGAGGACGAACGGACAAAGACTTCTCCCGTCGTGTTATTTTGATTTGGTTACCGTCTCCAACGCTGTTTGTTTTATTAAGGATGCATTTTTTTTTCTTTCTCACTGGAGCTCCGTCCCAGATGTCGCTTTATAAGCGCGCTGCAGTTGGCCACTCCACGTCCAGTAAATACGAAAAGCCACGCGCTTCGTCGCTGACTTCTCCGCGCAGCTTGTGGACTTGCGCGAGTTATAGGGCCTATAAATGCACTCAGTGTGGTTAAGCCAACAGCAGCAGCAGCGTACAGATAAGCTTCCTAACTAGAACAGCACTCTCCTCACGCGGCGCAAGCAGTAGCGCATATAGCGTCCCTTCGCGCATAGCAACTGAACGCCGCTAGATATTACGTCACGAGCTCTCGTCCGATCTGGAGCACCCCGTAAGTACCCAGCTGCCTGTCCTACGACATCGAAGTGCCGAAGCTGCGATGCCTATTGAGTGGCTCCCTATACAACATCGCCAGCGACCTTCAAATTTAAGTTGCTCTCCCCCGGAGGGCAGAAATGGTGAAAGGCGATTCGCAGCTCTCCTTGCGTCATGCCTGCGGAGACATAAAAAGCTATTTTCTCCTCACATTGACCGTAAGCTGCCTCTCTATCTCTAATCTTTTTGACTTGAACTGCGACCTATAAGCCAACAAGGTAGCAGGAGTGCATAAAGCCCCGTCGTAAAGGTGTCACGCCCGCCCAGCGTTATGCAACATACACCCCTGCGCCAAAGCGCCACTGCTTAGCACCTGTCGACGAAGCTGATCGAGTATCTCTGTATATGGCACAACCCTTCGTGCAGCGAGTTTTGCGGTGGCAAGCGATCGCTAAAACAGTACCAGCCGAGACTACTGTGATCGCGGTCGACTCGCACAGGCGTACGCAGATGTAGATAACATAAGAGCAACAAAGGCGCATAAAGCGCTTCGCAGCAGAACTGCCTATAGCTTTGCCACAATTGCCCGACCATCTGGCAGCTTTGTGGGTGTGCAAGGTAATCTTCGTCGGGCATACACCCAGCTGGTGCATTCAAGCTGGCGGCTGTTCAAGGTGACGACGGCAGAGGTTAGCTTTACTCTCTGCTAATGCAGCGTTATATTGCACCTAGGTGTATACCGGGCGTCTTTCCGAGTTGCATGACGTTTATTACTACTCAGAGTGAATGGTCGTAAATTTCGGGCACACCACAATCGCGAACTTTGCCGTACGGGCGGGTATAGGGTCAAGCCCTGTTAAAGTTATTTTTTTTTAGTTGATGACACTGCCAAAGTTGGCTATGCTTTTCCGCGACTTTCGAATGTCGGTTGACAAGTGAAATGGCGCGAGGATATAAGCAAAGAACCCACACACATGCACGCACTGACGAGCCTTTAGCATCAACGAGCCTATATTGATCACCAAGCAGCGGAGAGAGGAACAAATTTGGTACAATGTGAACAGAAATGTACAGAACATCGGCAACGAAGAACATGCAGTTGAATAACTCGATTGTTTATAAAAGAAATCACAAATGCAAGGAAGCGTTGAAGCACGTCAGAGAAAGAAAGGAGAAATGAATGAGACAATCATACTTATACTTGAAAACACATGCAATTTAGCGAATATATCCGGAAAACTTTCATATACATGGCTTGAAAGAAAGTATACTACTCATCGAATTTACTCTTGCTTTTAATAAGGGCTAGACTAAATGTAATAAGGGGTTGCAATCATTTGGAACTTGTGAGTACCTGTCCTTTGCCAAATAGTCTTCGACTCGCAGTATTCATGAACTTAACCTGAAACCACTTTTTGCTCACCCCCATTTTTCCCAAGCACCACTGAACTGTGGAATTCTTCACCTGGCAATTTGTCGCCGCAGTCGTTCAAAACACAGGGTAGTACCATTTTCACCATTTTTTTTTTCAGTGTAGTTTCTAATTTGCTGTTACAAACTTGTTTCCACTCTACTTTATACTAGTGCTTACTCCTGCAATAGCCCTTTGAGGGCTGCAGTATTTTAAGATAAATAAATAAAATAAATAAATAAATAAAATAAATAAATAAATGAATCAATATTGCTACATAATTGCAATATTTGGTTCCAGGAGACGGGTACGGAAAACGTGCTGAGTGTACCAACTTGATCTTAGTCCTAACCGAGGAAGCTTTACAGATACGTATGATTCAGAGGCTGAAGCGCCTTTGAAGCGTACGTATGTATAAGCCATCCTCTGTTAGTACATCGAACACATACCAAAATCTCCGTATTCTTTTCTCAGTGCATGCGCCAGTACAGTTAAACATCCCTGTTAAACATCCCGCTGTTAAACATCCCCGTGACTTGACGTCACAGTGATGTTTAACAGCGTAAGCGGTTTTGGGCTCATTCCAATAGTCGCTTCGGTTGGCAACGGTGTCCGCCGCCCCCGTTGGCGTCGATGTCTGGTGCGCGTAACAGCTATGGCCGTGAATGAGAAACAAAAAAATACCCAGTTCCCTCCGGGATCGAACTCGGGCCTGCGGCCCTGGACTCAGCTCCTCCACCAATGATTCACGCCAGCGCTTGCTATCATGCAGCGGGAAAATGAACTTTAAATGCGTCTCAGCACGCGAGGAGACACGCGATGAGGCACGCGAGCCGCGTAGCGCTGGTGCGCGTACACTCTGGATTCCAGTTGCATATTGCTGAATCATGTATAACGCCATGTAGCAGTGGCACAGGTAGCGGTATGAGAGAGAGAGAGAGAAAGAGAGCAAGGACAGGAAAGGCAGGGAAGTCAACCAGACGAGCACCAGGGTTGCTACCCTGCACTGGGGTGGGGGAAAGGGGGAGAGTAAGCAATGAGCGCGCGGGGGAGTATGCGCAGGGACACTATAAACGGTCTCTTAAGCCGGTGTACTTGCAGTACTGTACTAGTGCACGAATCGCGTTTCGTGCCAGTGACAGGTGTGATACGAGCTTGTTAGAGAATGGTTTAGGAAGAAAAAGAAGTTTAAGGAGGTGTGTACAAGAATGCAAGAAAAACACTTATAGTGTGTACTTGGTTGAAACAAGCTAGGTCGGCAACTATGTCACCGCCATGTTTCAAAGCGCATGCCATTAAATCATCATCATCAACTTCTTCATCATTAGCATTGCATCGTGCCACTTGTCTTTATATGTGAGCTGCGCTCCGCGTAGCATCTATAAGTGCGCCCTTTGCATTGCAGTTGCATAATATTAAACCAAGTGGCACGCCATGTAGAACTTGCATAGGTAGCGACACAAGGTAGAGAGAGAAGTCTTTAGGAAGAAAAAGAAGGTTATGGAGATGTATAAATATTAGTGAGACGATAAACAAGTATGGCACACCCGATTAATTCAGCCAGGCTATGTGACTCTTTGTCATCATCTCGTTTCAAAGGGAAGGCCATTCAGTCGTCATCGTCATCATTAGCATCGTATCGTGCCATTTGGCGTGCGCTGTAACATGCGCGCCGCGTAGCCTCGATACCTACAAATTTTGCTTTGCAGTTCCGTTATGTTCCACCAGGTGTCCCGACATGTAGCCGTTGCATGCTACATGTAGCTGGATCTTCTTAACTCAAGAAGGCTAGGGGATTATTTGCAACCACCCCGTTTCGATGGCGATGTCATTAAACCAATCAATATCAACGTACCGTGCGACGGGTCAAAGGATGGGACATGTGTGCCACGTAGGCTGGATACCTGTGTCTACTCTTCGGTATACGTTATGACGACTCCTCGCAAGGTAACAACCGCCGGTAACAACAATCGTAGAGCTACGCGCGCGGCTGCAACCAGGCGACATCGGGGTCAGCAGACCGATGTGTACAATAATGTGTAGTAGGCAGGACAAGCCGCAGCTCGCCGTCGACGCTGGGTGGACAGATCGTTTTCGTGAAAACGAGACGAAGGGGACTTCTCTGCGAACATCCTGTAGTACGTGGGGCCGAAAAGGGAGGTCCTCCAGCTTACGCTGTGACGGCGCGGCTTGTGGCTTATTTTCGAGGAGGGTTGTGGGAAGGAGGGGAGGGGACGGTCTGACACGTGGTTGTAGGCAAGAAATAATTGGTGTACAATTTTGCCGCATCAAGCGTAGGTCAGACGGACCTATCAGGTACGGGAAAGAATTATTATTATTATTATTTGTTTTGAACACATATACACATATACACAGGTATCAGGAAAGGGAAAACGAGGAGCAGGCTGGCAACTGCCACCGGAAGGGGCACAACGCCTGCCTACTCCTCTGAAGGGAGGTGACATCAACACAGAAATGGAAGATAGGAAGGAGGGGAGGAAAAAGGAAAGAGGAAAGGAGAGCAACAGGACAAGTCTAAAGACAAAAGTAGAACACTGCAACAGGTCAAATCTAAAGACTAAAGTAGAACTCTGCAGCCGGAGTTAAAGTGACGCCGCGTCGAACAGCCTCCACAATTATCAACCACATTCATGGCTAGTTCGCTATGCGGCTAATTGTGTTCTCCACGATAAGACGGCAAGTAAAGCTGCACGTAATCACCGTTTCACCGGTAGTCGGTTCACAATGTCATCGCTATAGTAAAGTACGCAAGCAATAAATGGAGGCGCATAATTTTGACTTAGTCTGTCCGAAGTCATAGTACAGCGACTTCTAATTACTGGTGAGGGAGCAGCCTGCATCAGTACTCTTCGTGTACTACTCTGAGTAAATCGATCCTTTCTCTCAATCAAAGAGCACATTGTAAAGTCTTATTGAACAAAAAATCGCAGCCGCATGAAACGAGAACTGACATTTTGTCAGGGGGTACTGTTTCTTCGAGGAAAAACAAAGTATGCCGTCTCTAATTAGGCAACTTCTATTTTTTTTCTTTGATAGATTGTATGTTGTTCGCGAATAATGGAAACAAGCTTGACACGTCTCTGATCTGCCCAGAACGTTAAATTTTTAAAAGAAGTAATGATGATGCCTGTTTTTTTCATTAGTTCGAGCTGCAAGGAATATAGCCCAGCCGCTTTTAGTCGCTGGTAAAAAAGTGCCTGCATTGATTTTTCTGTGCAAATGATTCCCCGTTACCGGTTATTTGGTTACGAAATTCTTCTTTCTTACTGGCTTTGTAAATACAAAGCTTTTTTGACGTCGGTATAATTTCTTCAGAGAAAGTCACTCTCAAGGGTCTTCGTAGTTTCATCTATTGACCAACAACTGAGTATGGTAAGAGGATATGGTCATACCAAACCGCTTGACGCCAGCGATTGTGCAAGTTGCAAACTTAGTACTTCATAACACGGTGAAACAGTAATGCCTTTATCAGTAAAACCTCCTCTTACAGCAAGTGATACTTAGGGCTGTTACTTATATTACTGAGGTTCGACTAATATAACATCAGACGTACACTTACGTGCTTGTATTCAGCGGAAGCCTCTCTATTCCTCGCCGCTTAAGTTCTTCATTAGAGTGAAGTAACCTTAAGTCGCATAAAGGAAAAGACATGGTAAAAAAATACTGAAATGAAGTACATAGCAAGCGACATTGTTGCTTCCAAAGCTGGAGTGCTAAAATTGGTTCGCATGAACAAATGCGTCTTTGCTACAGAAAAATATCAAAGCAACAGTTTCAGTTTCGTGCTGCCGAGCTGCATGCCAGTTTGCGATCTGAATGCTGTTTTTTTTTTTTTTCAGTCGTGACTACATGCATACCAGAATATATTTGGAAACCCGCAGTGTGTCGGACGTACTGGAGTTTGAATTTTCTTGCTTGCGCAATGTAATGTCGCTCGTTTCGCACATCTGGTCCAACCGAATATCTTGCAATGCCATTTATGTTGCACTTGGTTATTCAAGAACTCAAAAAGAAAGATAATCACGAAACAAGAACATCACACAAGTACACACCTTTGTCAAATAATAAAAGAGGCACAATAAAATTTTTCTGTGCAGTAATAGCCTTTCAAAACTATGTTTCACTGAACTTGCACAGCAATGAGGAAACTTGAATTCGAGCAGAATTTACAAATATAATGTCCGCAATAAAGATTCTCCCATCAATTGTATTCTTCCCTCCAGAAAAAAAGTCTTTGTTCTTTAACTGAGTTTCCTTCGTTGCTTTCTTCAAAACTCTTTAGGCAGGCTTTGGCGGCGGTTGTTGCCAAAGACTGGGGTGAAACACGCGAGCATTATCGTAGCAGTGGTCGAAGTGAACGTTGAGCTGCTGTCACGAACTCGCTCGTTTCTTTTTTTCCTCCTAGTTTTGTTCGTTATTATTTCATCGAAGATGGTTAAGTTTCTGAATAGAAATTCGACTCTTCTTAATGGCGGACAATTAAGCACGATGTATGCTATTAAAATAAATATTCATCACTCTTCATTAATACTGTCGTCCGATATGTTTGGTACAGTTGTTTCTGTATTGTCATTTAGCTGCTACACAGCGGGCCAAAGCACCTCACGCCAGACCAGCTTAAGAAGAAAAAATACAAAAATAATGACGCTACATCCTATTGCGATGCACGAGGTTTCTTCCTTCCTACAAGCTTCGAAAAATCTTTCGCAGTGGTGCATTCATTACTTCAAATTGCTTGTGCAAGAAACAGCTTGCGCACGTGCATTTCTCATGCCTTTATTGTGCAAGTTCGTTCTGTCTACATTATTCTTGTTCAGCGACTAGGATGCCACAACTTGCTCCTCTCAGTTTATTCGAAGTTGCTTATTCAGAAGTGGGTAATTATTCTTAACTAATTATCTAGTTAAGAAAAACACAAGAAAGATAGCGTGACACGCTACATACAAAGTGAACAACATGTTTTAGAGTGCATCGGCATATTTTTGAACTCTGGCTAAATTTAGCTGAAACACTGTATAGACTCGTGTAAGGGCCGCACCCGTACAAGGGCGGAACCCCTAACTTGGCAGCCGAGAACTACGGAAAACAAATTCCAACACAGACGCAATCGCATTCGGTGGCTCGATGCCCAACCCGTGCACCGGCGAAATTTCGCGCCCTGCGTACTTTTGCGTGCCACTGCTAGATTGCGAGAGTCATCTAGTATCGGTATATGGTATGTAGAACCATCTAGTAGAAGCCCTTAGACGGGACTAAGCCAAATGGTTCGGTCCAGTGTAAGGGCTGCACCGCATCAAAATTTAAAAAAAAAAGAAAGGTGCGGCCCTTACACGAGTCTAGGGTAACAGGCCCCAATCGCACGTACACTTCTAACGTGCACATGCCAACTAGCTCTTTGAGACGATTGCCGCGTGCTATACACTATGTAGCTCGGGCGTGCGAGAGCGCGCGAGCGAGCGTGAGTATATTTGTTACGCCGAAAACGCAGGAATGAAATAACTGCTCCGCTTGGTATCTAGACCGCCGCCTCAAGCTAGGCAGCACGAATCCACAGCCACTGCGCCATCGCGGCGACGGGTTTCTATATATCGCACTCACGTGTGTTGGTATCTTCCAGGAATAGAAATGCACTTCGACTGAGCGTGTCACTAAATAAAAAATGGCTTTCTGTCTTTACATCTCATCTTCCAGCGTCTTAGCGTCAAAACTTTTCCATGATCGGACCTAGAAAATTTGAAGCACGATCCGCTCCAACGCGGTGACGGGTTCTCGATGAACGCTTAGCTCCGACTTCGACCTCGTCCACAATTTGCAGACTCGATCGCGAATCTTGTTAGCCCGCATGCAAGAAATGCCGAGTAACAAAAAAGAGAGCTAGAAAGAATGCGCAGAGAGAAACTGTGGGAGATAGAAAGCAATGTCTGCGCCGCCAAGCGGGGTCGCATTGATTAGGAAAAGTGTGCACGAGGGATTTGGGCAGTCTGGAGAGCAGCATAGATAGGCAGGCGTTGTTCGAAGATTGTGGGCTTCGGCGCGTCTGGCGCGGCATTAGACCGCCGTAAGGATTAGGGCTGCATTGCGACGTCTTCACCACGTAAACTCGAAGTTACGCTGATGTCGATGCCGACGGGTAGGCAAGAGTTACGAAAAAAGGCCCGCATCGACGTTCAGGCCCTTAGCGTGGACTCTGGCTTCAGCCGCTTAAGCTAACGCAGCAGTGCGTTGCATTCTTGAACGGAAACCTTTCCTTTGCGAGCTCGAAATGTTCCATCACTTCGTTGTTTTCGTTCTGTACTTGTTCTACGCACGTTCGCAGCCTCCGCCCCCTCCTCTCCTGCGGTTTCGTTGATGGCTATAGTCACGTGACGACTAGTGCGGTATCGAATGCGCACAGGTGCGGTGTATAGGTACCAGGGCACCGCGATAGCCTGGAGAAATGCCGAGCATATTAGGTTTTAAGCACTGGACCGGGTAACAGGGACTGGAGGCGAAGGAAGGCGCTGCACATTCCTCAAAAAGGGAGAAAAGCGGCAGCACGCCGACCGATGAGGATTATTCTGTGTTGAAAGC
This sequence comes from Dermacentor andersoni, assembly GCF_023375885.2. Classification (NCBI taxonomy): domain Eukaryota; kingdom Metazoa; phylum Arthropoda; class Arachnida; order Ixodida; family Ixodidae; genus Dermacentor; species Dermacentor andersoni. The sequence goes on along the minus strand of NC_092821.1, from coordinate 145,360,525 downwards.
ATAGAAGCACCTAGTTAAGGAGGAATGAATGACCGATCTGGCAGGGGCGCACCTCACTCCACGTTATCTACAAAGATGGTTGTGTCGAAAGAACCTTCGCAGCACAATGCGTTGGCGGGCTAGTGGGTGCGGATCCATAAATACTTTTTTAGCGCAATACAGCGGACACAAGAAAGGCGACAGGACAAGGCGATAGCGCCTTGTCCTGTCGCCTTTCTTGTATCCGTTGTATTGCACTAAAAAAAAAGTATTTATGGAACCTTCGCAGCTTCAGTTTGCAATGGAATGTAAAACTGGGGGAGTTGGTCGATCTTCACAGTAAAAGCAGCGCCAAAGGAACGGCACCACAAGATTGAGAAGTATACAGGACAGTTGTTCCTGTCTAGTGTTGCCGCTCCTATTGCGCGGCTTTTACTATGAAGCTTTAGCTCCCCCTTCGACACGCTAGGCGGCACACCTATTGCCGTATGCGCAAAGTCAACCGACGGAAAAAATTGGTAGTGGCTCATAGAAAAGAATTCACGAAGGAACTCCACTCGTAGTTGTGTAAGTTTCCTTAAGCATTGTGCGACTTGCTCATCTTCAGGCAGCCCCGTGTCATTATCATTCTTATGGAACTTCATCCGACCAGTATAAACCCTTATCAATCGTCATCGGTATTTTGCTTATCATGTTCGATAGCGAACATTGTAAGGCGGGTTTATTTAAGATAGCGTTCATTACGCCACTAGAGCCCACTACCATTGCAGGTTATGAGGGTGAAGCTAATTAGACACAGTTAATTCAGATACAGTTAATTAAGTCACTCGTACACTCGACCTTTAGTGGTAGTCGAACCACCGACCTTTGGTGTTAACGTGAAATAAGGTCAATTTTGCGCAGCAGTTGCCTTCGCCCAAAAAGATCACGTTCTCGTGACGCCTGTGGCTAAAAGGACGTTCCACGTCCGCCGCAAAGGTCGGTGAGTGGTGGCGCTGGCTAACACTCCCAGGGTTCTACTAGGACACATAAATACCCAGGAAAGTGGATGGGAAAACGACGCTGCGGTAGCTCAATTGGTAGAGCATCGCACGCGAAGTGCGAAGGTTGTGGGTTCGGTTCCCACCTGCGGCAAGTTGTTTTTTCATCCACTTCAATTTCCATTAATTTATCATTTCTTTATTTTCATTCATTAAGCACAAGTAAATTCCCCTATGTTGTCATTGGTGCCAGTGTTTGTTGGCTTCTTCTGGTATGTACGGTCATTCAAGGAGCTCTTTAAGCAATCCCCATTTTTCCTTAAGTCCTATGCAGGAAGTCCTCTTCTTCATTCCTTCGGTATCTTATATTTGTTACCTCTTAGGCATATCTTATCAAATGAGGGTGTATTGGCGCATTCACCAGCTAGAGACAGGCAATTCATGCCGTTTTCATTATCTCACGATTTGCCTAAGTGCTGCTTTTATTTTCTCTAATATTCTCTTCATCATATGCCCACCCGCATTCGAACTTGTTACTTGACAAAGTTTTGTAAACAATAAGTAAGGCATCAAATGTCATCGGCGTCTGATTGTGCATTTTCACAGAGGCGGCCTCTCCCGTCACGTTTAAATGCTGCACTACTACAGCCCAACATAATGCAATGCATTCTTATTGCTGGCACTAGACCTTGCCGTACCTGTGCGTGTACTCGTCACCGCTCCATTCATCCCGCCTGCTATCTGAATTCCGTCGATCAAGTCGAATTTACCCCTCGCATTGAATTGAGTTTAGCAGACCTCATGCGGCAGAGGAAAGAAGCCGCGTTGGGACGAGTGTGCCTGCGGAAATTTCTGTGTTAAACCGCCACCTTCCAAGTAAATTATGACTATTAAACTTCTTCGAACATCTGAACAACGAATAGCTGCTAAGCTAGCGCTGTCTTGATTGCCGTTTTACGCCAGGGCAATTCCTTGCACACCTCCCATTGCCTGAGAGCACGCTAGATCCTCAAGAAAGACAACATAAAAAAGAAAGAAAGAATGCTTCTATGCTCCTGCTTCGTTTTTTTTTTCCTTTTTTTTTCGGGTGCCTTTTTTCTCGGCTTCCTTGCGCTAATGCAATCCGTACTCGGGCACTGTCAGGCTAAATGAATGGAAGAAGTGTAGGAAAAGGTCTCGCTCAGTTTGATCGTCTTCTGTCAGCTGCCGAGAATCACGTCTGATTTCCTCGAATAAGCCACCACATCCTTGAAATCGCTCAGCTTAATGTTGCCCTCAGTGCCTGCTCCCTCCCTCGGCCCTTGACAATACGGTTCACGAAACGAAGCTTACTCTCCAAACAATCGTGTCTCCCAACATGGACGCCATATTTCATACAGTAAGTAAGGCCAGCGTATTATCATCATTAATTCTGCTTTCCCTCGGTCGCTCTCCTCCTATCATGTGCTGACAGCAATGACTTCAGCTCTGTCTTGCATCGTTTTCTGCTGACTCATTTATTTCCTCTACTTGCTCATCTGACTTACGGCTCTTCTTCACCTTCGATAACGCAGCGCCGTCACTATGTGGTTTGATATTCTCGTTTAACCTTTTCCTTGCGGTCTTGTGGTTAGCGCAATTCCTTTCCTCCTGTTATCAGGTTCACCACTCCTGTTTGTGGATCTAATCCTTACCACCTTCCCTTTTTATTGCGTGTTTGAGTGGGCCCATACTTTTATAGAATTTGCCCACTTAATGAATGGATGTTTGAGTCCCAGGGATTACAAAAAAAATTATATTAAGCTAAACTATAGAATGGGGACTGAATCATCATGATCATCATGATCATCATCATAATGAACCTATTTTATAGCCGCTGCACGGCAAGTTCCTGTCCCAGCAATCTCCAATTACACTTGTGACGCGTAACTTTGCGCCTTGACACATCATCCATTTCTCTGTCTTCCTCTACTGCGGCTCCTTTCTCTTGGAACTTTGTTTGTAGCTACATTGAAACATTGATTATGTACTCTAAGCACTAAGCGATACGCCATTTCATTTCCTAGTCTTCATGTCAGCTACAACTAGCCTCATTTCATCTTCAACACTATCTTTCTTCTTTTTGATGCGAAGCATTCTTTGACTCTTTCCGGCATTTTGCGGTATGTTGGTGTAGGTAGGTAGGTCGGTATGTTACTAGGCCTTTTCTGTGTCCCCTTATTCGGACTTCAGTAATAAAACGAAATCCATGACTGACAAAGGACTCGAACCCCTGCGTTCTTTAACATAGCAGTGCAATTCTCTATAACCACTGGGCCAAGATCCCTTTATAATGCGAAGCATTTCTTTGCCTACATACGTAGAATCACCATGACGATCTATCTATCGTCTTCATGAGCGTACGAAGTTAACCATGCTTTAGAATTTGTTCACCAGAGTACATATTCCATCATATTTTCAACACAAACCCCATCGCATCGCCATAGTTACGTACGACTGTGTAACACCGCAACGCTGATGACATCACAATCCGCGTTTATCTCACTTACGCTCGTCCAGTACCTACACAGAATCGAATCATGGGCATATTGTAAGCTATCGACAGTTTATGCTGTGAGGTAAGCTCGGGTCGAACGATCCTAAGAACAGCGCAAAAAACACACGGACACGTAAGAAGACGACAGGGCGGACGCTGTCCTGTCGCGCCCATCCTGTGTTTCTTCTTTTTTTTTGCGCTATTCTTAGGATGAAGCTTAACCAACTTGCACAAATGTCTGTTCTAGTTTCGAACGGCCGGAGTATAAATCATTGCGTCGGTGTCCCGTAGTCGTCGTCAACTTCGTCTCGGAGCTGTCATCACACGCACGCTCGCGTCAGGCGCATAGCTGTTCGTCTGCAGACAAACCCGTTTGTGCATCTGGCGTCGTTTCGCGCAATTCCGAACGATGTCGGGTAGCCAGCTAGCAGCACAATCTTTCGCGTAACCTCGATTCCCACAGGGTGGGGGATCTGCTTCATTTTTTTAACCATATCGCCTTCCACTTTTGGCCCCATCACTCGTTGCCCGGTTCCTAACACCTCCTTTACCTTGAAATCAAAAGTTCGACGAAAACTCGTCTGGTCGGCATTGCTCATAGTCAAGGGTAAAAGGAAAACCGACCAAGAACATCAGAAGAAACGAAACCAAGACGTTGCGGCTCCCATACGGAGGCCTTGTCTTGGTTTCTTTTCTTTCAATGTTTTGGTCGGCGTCCCGTTTTACCCTTGACTACCTCCTTTACCTTCTTTACTAGCCTCCAGGTTACCTCCCCATATGCTTGGGTCGCTTCTGCAATTCAATTTCGCAATAGGCATTGTCGATGTCTACGCCGCCGTGACAGCCTATGCCCCCTCCGAGTAACAATGAATGAATGACATCTTCTTTCAAAAGGTTCTCGTTTTCCGCCTATTTAGGGAAATAGGGCGATCAAGGTATGCGCATTGGTAGAAAGGGAGGGGTAAGCAGATGACGAGGGAAAGTCAGTCGTGTGTGCGTGTGTGTGGGCTTCTAAGTCTGAACAGCAAAATAGACAAGGACGTTTTACGACGCGGCAGCCAGGCTTGTTTTAGCAACCTCGTAGTATATCGCCTGCTGCAACTGCACGGTTGCAGTAATGGGCCAGCTTGTTGGGAGATCGAAAATATACCGCGGGAACCTTGTGACTATACTCGCTACCATCTTAAGATTATTAGAGACACTGCGCATATAACGCACGATTTCCCCGCCGATGCTTCTTCCTTGTGGATTCGTCACCGTTCTTGCTGCGCCCTCGCTTAGACTTTTGAAGGATAGCTTTGAGAAACACCAACATGGCTGTATGCGAAACGCCGGTATCTGTAATCGAAGGCATAGTTGAGAACCCCCGAGATATCCTTCCGGAACTGAGCAGAACTTAGCAACGATAACTTGTAAGCTTTGCTACAGGCTTACTTGCACTCTAACTCTGTATCTTTTGACGAGAACATGTTTTTTCTTGTTTTTTTTTGTATAGGGGGTGCATTTGCATTGGTTCGTGTGTAGCTCCGAATTTAAGAGACATTTCTTTTTTTGTCCCAGGTGGACAGCAGAACAGACCATACCGATGGAGAGTTGGGTGAGTAAGTATAACTTTGAAGTTCTCGCAGCACACACTTAGCACGGACTGAGCAGGAGGAGGGGAGACCACGAGGCGATGACCGTCAAGCCAGTGCCGTTGGATATTACCTCCTTTCACTCACTCCGTATCTAGTGGCTTTGTTGCGAACGCTATATTAGACCACGCTTTCCACAGAAGGGAGGGTGTTGTGGGGTTTAGGTTTAAAAGGTATTAAAGTTTTTGTATTGGCTATTTAACATTGTTAAAGCAGCAGGCAGGGGGCTTCTACCCAGATTTCGTTGATATGGTTTTCTGATTATTTCAGCATATTGAGGCAGGTACTTTCCTTTCCGCATAAACTTCTCACGCAGGATTCAATCCAGTTTATACAGGCGTTAACTTTACATTTTTTTCTAGTTGACACGTGTGCGGGTCACTGTGGTTCAGTGCTCCTGAGATTTGTACTAAGCAAAGCACTGTAAGATTTCCTGTATAATCTTCAGGTCGTGTCATGTGCGCTTCACGTGGTGCCCAATTTCAGCATTTGTTGCTGCATTTCAATTCTTTATTTTTTTCTCCCCAAATGAACCAATGAATGCCTACACGATCAAGTTACGCACTCAGTGAAAAATTTATTGAACGTGTGACAAATCATGACTTGCGATCCATCGACGGAATCAGAGAACCTTAATGAGGGTGACGTGCCTTGTTCGGCACCAAGCTTTTGTATGTTGACCAACCTGGGCCCTCTTTCGTTGTATTCTCGCCGGCTCCCTTAATTTCGCTGACTTGCAGTGTGCTTCTATATTTACCTGTCGAACAATATTCTGTCTAGTAGAAGCGGATCGTTTACATCTTCCCGATTTTTTAAAATTTTTGTTCGCGCAGTCCTATGTTCCTTGACAATAGAATCTGTCAGTCGTGTAGTTGCCCGCCCTCTTTATACCGTCAGCCCACATTAGAATGAAACCTGTCCCATTTTCCTAGCGCAACTTTTTTCTATACCTTTAATTCTCTACTGCTGTCGTGGACCATATATTGGGACAAACTGTATATGAGAGGCATAACACCTGAAACAAGAATGTGTCACCCGCCATTGTAGCGTAGCAACTATGGCTTTGCGCCGCTAGGCACGTTCTGCCCGGTCACGGCCGATGCATGTAAGTGCGGGCAAAATGCAAGACGATTGTATACTCAATATTAGGTGCGTGGTAAAGAACCCCAGACAGTAAATGTCAATCCACAGTTCCCCACTCTGAGGCGTGCCTCGCAACAAGATCTGCGTTTCGGGCAGGTAATACTCAGAATTCAATTTAACAATAAATTTGCCCGTCAGCCCCTGGAAGAGCTCCCATGGCTGCTCAGAGCATCGCATATACCTGAGGCTTTACGAAAAATATAAGGGTAGGATTTTTTTTTTCCAAGATAACCGCTGCCTCGGAATGCCGAAATGTGACCAGCTACAAAATATTACCCGCACACTGGATCAAACCTTCCACTGTGAGCGAAACTGTGCTCTCTCTCTCTCTCTCCTCTCTGTCTTTTCATTCCCATACCCCCTTCCCCAAGGGCAGGGTAGCAAACCGGACGTGCGTCTGCTTAACCTCCCTGCCTTTCCTGTCTTCTATTTCTCTCTCTCTCTCTCTGGATAACCAAAGAAGGCGCTTCGCTTCATTTGTTCTAAATATTCTAGGAATGACAATGTGACGTTGCTGCGTAATCACGCTGTCATACAAACACTTGAAATCCACCGTCGCGTTGCTTCATTGAAATTTAGTATTTGTTGTATCACGATGACACTGGTAGTAACAAGAACGACTATGCCAAGCCACCCTTATCAGTACTCGTCCAGAACAAATCATATCGAGTCTATCAGGTCATTTGTAACCCGCTGCGACGCTTACAAATACTCCTTTTTTCCCGTCTGCCATAGAAAAATGAAAGAGTCTGCTATGTGCTTGTGTGAATGTTGAATCCTTGGAGGCTTTCACCACTAAAATCGAAGAACACTTTTTTTTTTGCGTGTTTCCTTGAAATTGCTATGTTGCTATATCGCTAAATTCGTTCCTATACTGTTAGTTTTGTATGTATGTAACACTGAGTCACGTAAACTCAAATTTTCCTCGTTTTTTCTTGACGAGGCATGTAGACAACTTTGTCGAATAAAACGTAGTTCTAACGTAAACCTAGAATCTAAACCTTCAACTCGCGAAGCAACGCAGAAGCTGGTTTAGCTAATAATAATGAGATAATGATGAAACTTTGTCAATTAGACCTAGTGAACACTGTGACTAGTCATGCGCGTGATGTTCAGTTCTCGATTAAACTTCACTTGCAGTTGCAGACGTGCGTAATCTACTTCTTGAACTAAAATATACCCACAATTAGGTTGAAAAATAAGGGCTGCAGCTTAAACAGAAATCATACGCCAGGTGGACATATCGCTCAACAATTTAGGCTTCATTCGTTCTTTTAACAAAGTTGTTTATATATATATATATATATATATATATATATATATATATATATATATTATGAGACACCAACAAACCATGACCCCAAAGAAAGCCATAGGGGAAATCATCAGTGGTTCTCAAGTGAAGCAAAGTAATGATAAATAAATGCAAATGAAACTGGATGAAAACACCAGCGCACTTAGATTTAGGTGCACGTTAAAGAACTCCAGGTGGTCCAAATTATTCCGGCGTCCCCCACTACGGCGTGCCTTGTAATGAGATCGTGGTGTGGGCACGTAAGGCCCAATAATATAATTAATTAACGCAAGTGCGGTGTTGTATACTGCACATATTGCAACGCCAAACCGATGGGAGCCCTCCTGTCTAAACTAGCAAGCTCACTGGATTGGTTACGTCGCTGGGAACGAACAACGAGACTTTGTTTTGCGATTCCGGCGGCACAGCCGATGTCGTAAGCCTATTTCAACGGGGATTGGTTTTCGAGATCCCCATTTCCCAGAGATGTCGTAAGAAGAGCTTCATAGTACCAACCCGAATCTCTGGGGTTACGCGAGTCCCGGAACGTTTTGGGGCATGATCGTGAGTACGCCTTGTAGAAAGAAACGTGGCGACAGAGACTTGTCGAGGTATACACTTGTTCGTGCAGAGGTCTCCACGAAGGCAATCAGAAAGAGGAGCTACACGTGGTCATCTTTACGGTGCCATTGTACTTATAAGAGAAAGTTTCCAGTGGCCGGTAAAGTGGATGACAGATCCGTTCCAGACGAAGCCGGTCGTAAAAGGCTTGCGTCATGTACGTCTGGCCTTAATCGAAAGTGGTAGAGGTCCTCGCAGTGCCCTTGTGTTTTTTCGTAAACTAGTTAGACTTATATCCTCCGAAAGACGATGTCTCCTCGAAAACATCTGTAGGGTGTGCACGACTCAGAAAACAATGTTTTCGGAGAATTCGTCTGCTTGTAGGTGGCGTCGGCCCGTGGGCCGCAGCTCGACACGTAGATATACCCTCCCCGATGGTGGCATAAAATAAAGCTCCTTAATTTGCATTTTAGAGGAAGCCGTGGCCCGGTAAATATGATGAATAGTATGGCATTAACGAAACCCATTTCCGATTGCGATGGCTACCAAATACATGCCAAACAAAACACCGAACATCCGCTGCCATGCTACGACGCATTCAAGCGATTTTGACCACTCGAAATTTCTCGCAAAGCTTATGTCCAGTTTGCGCTTTGTTTACGGCTTTATCTTAAAGGAATCTGAGATGCATTCCATTGCTGTAGTTGCAGATTATGACCAGTTCATTCTTTGCATAAATGAAGACACGTTTACGGAGCGTAAGTTCAACCGCACAAAGTGGCAATATCCGCAAGGAAGTATAGTAGAGACCAAGTGTGCGGCGAACGCATTGTGTTGTCGACTTTCAGGTGGGCATGCACGCATGGATTACCCTTGAGGTTCCTGTTTTGCGTATCGCGTAAATGTGACGTCACTGTGCGGGGGGGTTAATTCCGTGCGTGGTGGTCACGCTGGCGTCGGCGACGGGTGGTTTAATACGGCAGCATCTCATCTTATTAATGGGCATATTTGAGAAAATGTGTTACCACTTGAAAGACATAGGATTAATAAGAAAGTATTATGCTCTACCTGTGGCCACGAACGGCCATCACAACCGAATTTATCATAAATAATAATAAACTTCAGATTGTCAAAATTATTTAATATAAGACATGGTTTTTTGATGGCGTAGTCTATTGCCAACCGAAATGAGCCAGCTAGGACAACATGTGAGAAGAAATCGCTTTGGAGATTAGCGAACACCTGTTAATATTATTTGCTGTTGTATAGAGGGCATCCTTAAATATATGTTTAATACACATTTTCAGCCTTCTGCTCTCTATTCACCTTATTCGGAGCAGAGCTTTACTATGCAGCTGGCGTCATCTAAAGCCTCCGTCAATCCTTTCATACGTCGGTTCAGTGTCGTATTACAAGTTCATGGGTCATTACGATGTGCGCGCCGATATCGCTGTCAATCAAAGAGGTGCAGCTCCACCCGTGGCTGCACCTCATTCATGCATCCATAAATGGTGTTCCACCATTTACGCGTTATGTAAGCACTCCAGTAGGTTCAGTGCTTTATTTCATTCGCATCTAGTCTTCACGGCAAGCACCGAGATCTATAATAAATAAAAGATTATTCGAGCGCGCTTACCCACGCACCTAGGCGCGCGCGCGCACGCACGCAGGCACACAGACACACCAGACAGGCACACTGCCTTCTTGTACAGTTCAGTGTGCCGAATGTTTCTTTTTTTTAGAGTTTAGGGTGGAATGCAAGACAGTGAAATGAGCCCAAGCTTCTATAGATTAGGCGAATTCAAAATATATTTGAGAGCTTATGACAAGAAGCGTTACCATATAGTATATACTATAAAGAAATGAACTTTGATGTCAAAGACAGAGCGCATGCAAGACTGCGCGCGAACACAGGTGCATCACCAAGGCGGGGTGGAAGGGTATCGGGAAGGTTTCCACCCCCACCCCTTTTTTTTCTTGAAATTTCCCTGCACAAGCGATATACTCGGCACAAAACGACGCCCGACAACTCGTGCCGACCCCGCCCCTTGCCAAGGGAAAGTGTGAACCCCCTCCCACTTAAAAAAATTGATGGCTAGGCCATTGCAGCAGCGTAATTTGTATGTCTCACAGGGGTTGCTTATCTCTGCGTGAAGCTACACAGACGACGTCTCTTTTCTTTCAGTTCGTACGCGACCAATTATTCGGGCTCATCAATCATTTAGGAGACCGAAATTAAGTTACAGTATTGAGATTGCCTGTGGCCCAGGGGGGGGGGGGGGGGGGGGTGCATCAATGAAAAAGAGAAGTCTAGACGGTCGCGCTACGAAGGAGAACAATCTCGCTTAGGAAATGCGTCGAACCGCTATAATAAATGAGATTAGCGCCATCAGGACAAGATAAATACATCGGACTGGTAAAAAATGTAGTGTGAAGCTCCACGTCTGAGAACAATTTGTGATGATCAGCAAGCGCTTGAGGAATTCTAAACAATAAAAAAAATTGATCACAATGCTTCAGTGGTGAACTTACATATGGGAAAATAAGTTTTATCGACGCCACTCGGAAGCGTCATTTCAATCTTGTGGGTTTGGCAAGGCCTCAGGCAACGAAAATATCAGGCGGCAAATCTGCATTGTTTTTATTTTTCTTGTTTCCGAAAGTTTAAGATTGTGCAAGCAGTCTGCGACAACGTTATTGCTCACCGCACGATTCTTTGAATATTGGTCGAGCGGAATGGGGGGAGTACTTTTTTTCCACTCTCTTGAAGCTATGTCTGAAGTTTATGACCTGTCGAATTAGAAAAGAAAAAGAAAATATAATTCTAGCCTCTCCTCTGCAATGGAAAGAACGGATGTCTGCACAGGAGCACCGCTGTGACGTATAGGATGACATGACCAATTCCGGTGTGGAGACCTTATTCTGGACATCACAAGGAAGACGTTAGGATGACAACAGACATCCCACTACATTTATTAGGCAATGAAGCTAGCCTCGCTATATACACACCAATGGTAAATCGCTATCACAATACAGAAGTCTTCCAGTGTTATTAAACCACCGCTACCGGCGTCCTCAAAAAACATTTCGTTCTTGTTGGCAAGAACAAATTCCAGCCATTCCTAATGCTAGACATACCATCGACGAAGACTACCGACCAGAGCGAGAGAGAGAAGCGAGGAAGGAGAGGCAGGAAGGTTAGCCCTCCCGATTCCAAAGTGCACTTATGAGCTTTGCAATTTCAGTTCCACATTAAAAACATGTAATTGAATGAATGATGAATGATACCCTTTTATGGTTTCTTGTATTGATTAGTGGAATGACAGTAAAATGTTCTTCGGCAATTAATGAAAGTTCACGTGCTGCTGCCAATGCCTTAGAATAACAAAATGAGCGTGCAACTGTTGGTGGCCGTGGCGGGATTAGTTGCTGGAAGAAAAGGAGCAATTAGCGATGTCATCCGTTAACTTTATTCAGGCGTGAATGGCCGTTTTATAAAAGAGCAAAAAAGAATATGGGAAATGGCAGCATAAACGGGGCTTTTTACTGTTCTGCTTCCCGAATATTCTTCTGAATATGAGCAATATTTCATGTTATGTTTTTATGTTTCATGGCATGTTGTGGAAATAATTATCAAGTAAATAAAGTATCTTTCGTTTTGCCCGACCTAATTGCGTGCTTGACGTGTCCTTATTGTCACCGCCTAACCACTTAGAAGAAAGTTCCACTAAGGACAAAAATAAACACATGCTGAAACATTCATTATGGGCTCCAATAAGTTCACGCTTTCTGTGGGATTTTTAGGAAAATTACAGGAAATGTGTATGGGAGATATACAGATTCTGTATTATACAGAAAGCATACGAAGTATGCGAATGGTTTATTGACCGTTTTCTTAAAGAAAGAAAGATAAAAAAGGGCAGTAGTCCAACAAGGCCAGAAAGAAGTAAGAAAAGTTATTTCCTACCGTACACTGATGGATGAATGGTGAGGTAAAAAATAAGAAGCCGAATAACCAATAAGGATTCCCTATATACTTTATCCACTGCCACATAACTTCCTTTTGTGTTTTCTCCTTGTGCAAAACTTGGAGTATCAGAAACACCGACGTCGCTAAATCCCAAGTGCGCGCCTGTAGATGGGAATCGCTATATGTGCTTTAGTAATCGGGGCGCTCTATGCTTGGAAACAAGGTGTTTGCCACACCAACCGCTTCCAGCCCGTAGTTCGTTGAGCTCCTCCTAACTGCGGTAACTAGCAGGCACCCTTATCAGCAATTTCACTAGCCGACAACATCTCTCTCCGTAAGCGACAACAGATTACAACCAGCCCAAGCACAATTACGTGCTAGATACGAACGAATTCTGACACCAACCGTTACAGAAGGCGAAACTCGTATCGAAAAGTCCACCTTCTCTGCTTATACTGTCTAGGACGATAGGGAACATTTTTAGACGCACGTCTGCCCCGTCTTGTGTTCCCGTTATGCCCAGAACTTGCGGTAGGAGAATCGATAGCGGCTCGGAGCCAGTAGTACAAATACGCGCAGGAGTCGAAGCGGAAGCAGCTTCAAGGCACGGTCGTCCCGTCGACGCCTTCTCAGATATGCGACCTAGGTGGCCTATTATAGATTGAATGGCGTTATTTTCAACTGTTTCGAGTTCGGTTAAAATGATTAACACCAGTGGGGACAGCGCGTGGCGAACGACGTGGACGGTACTACTGGTGCTTTCCTGAACCAACATCGGACATTGACCAACCAACCAACGAAGCATTGACTCTGAACTTATTATTTCAGTAATGCACTTCTACATTTGTTTTGTTTGCGCACCCTAAGAAAATTTGATGCCTATAAGTTGTGAAAGCGGCTTCTCACATAGAATAAGAGGGATACGTGTTCCCCGGGCAATTGTATGGCCACGTCAGTTTACATGGGGGACACACTGGTTTTCATTATCGATAGAAGGCATACTGGTTGCTTGCCAGGGAGAATTCGGCAGCAACAGTGCCAGTAGATATTCTGCCGCACAACCGTGATCCTAACCGTTACCTGCTTGGCTCCAGGTCGAGGGTCCGATCCCCCCTTCGGCGGCCCGTATTTTGTTGAGAGCGAAATCCAAGGAACGCTCGTGTACTTAGATTTAGGCGCACGGTAAAGAATTCCAGGAGAATCAAATTAATCCGGAGTCCCGCACTGTATATGGTGTGCCTTATAATCGGATCGCGATAGCGGTACGTAAAATACGATAATTTTAAATTTTTTTTTTTCATTTGTCGAAGTAATGACGGTGATACCGCTGGAGCTCAATGTCGTGGCGTTTTGACACTGCCCCGGCTTGGCCTGTGGTTTGCTACGCCGCTAATAATCACACAACCAGGCGTAGCAGCATAACAGACTATACAGAGGAAGCCTGAGCTAGTGTCAAAAACTTCCCCGAGGTTCAGCTCCCACTTGACCACATTCTGAGATGTCATGTCATGACACGTACTCTTCCTTAGAAACGAAAGTGAAATTGGTTGGTAGAACTATTACAGTGATTTGAGGTTGTCAGTATGTTTGCCTAGGTTTCCGAGGTCTAAGAGCTTCATCTGAGGAAAAAAATTGAGAAGTTGTAGATTCAAACTGAATACTCCTTTAATAGCTAGCTGCATTTCTATTCACCTTTACGTACTTGATAGTTAAACATTTCTTGTCATAGTTGTAAAGCACAAAAAAAATCGAGGACACGAGGTGTAAAGAAAGCACAGGACCACGAGCCCTTTCGAGTGTGCTTTATCTTGAGTGCTCTTTATTTTTTCTCACTGTGCAGCTATAACACGCAGTCATCCAAACTCACCCAAGTTTCCGTGCTTCTAAATTTCAACACTGCCTTGACATACTTATTGCTATGCGACAAGTTTGAAAATTTTGGACTGAATAGCAGAATCTAGGAGGGCCCATGCTTTGTTAACCGACGGAAAGCAGGTAAGGTGGCAATTCCAAGCCCGAGATAGTACTAGAGCGAACGCAAAAGTACTCACTTTTTTCACTGCTATATAGGACACATTTAATGTTGTCGCTGTCATTTAGAAAGAGACGTTTTGTTGTCCTATCGCAGTACACAGCCGCCCACAATGTAAATCCGTCTTTCTAACACAGAGCAGCCGAACTCATCAGTGAACCCAGGAACCAGTTCGGCGAGACAATGCACTCACTTTTTACACGTACGTGTTTGGCTCGCAACAGCCTCAAATAGCCTCAAACAACGAGTAACACACAAAACGATGCAGGGATCGTTTACAGTTACGCCCCTCTCGGTTGCCGCTGCTAGTGGAAACCGTTGTTTAATTTCTCGACGCGAAGGGATTGCCACGAATCAATAACCAACCCCTAGAAGTACTGGGCGCCTCACCGAAGAGTATCTTTGTCGGCGGGCGAGCCGAAAGGCATTAATTAGAGTGCGTAATTAGTCCCCTAAGAAGCCGCGTTTAATGACGGTCGCTGACACTCGCATCCACTGAATCGTTCTTATTGAGGGCGTTTCGGACGGCATACCTTTGTATCGGTCCAGGTAAATGTGATCTTCGGCGTCGAATGCAAAGCGCGTGGTTACTCTTGTGAAACAGTGGGCACTGGTTTTCACGAACACGTTGAATAGGCTGCTTAAAACAAGAACGCGGGTTTGAATCCGCCCCACGACGAGGCACTATTTGCAGAGAGAATAGGAAACGTCCTCAGTTACGCAAGAAATTTGAAACGCACTTAAGTTCACCTCCATAGCCTAATGCACCGAACACTTTGTAACCACCGATCGGTGAAGCGGTACGTATCATGTCGAGTGTTAAGGAGGCCGTAGATACAGACACTGTTTTTATTTGAATCGTACACACGTATATGCGTTGGAGGAATGAAAAGTTAAAAGCAGTTATGCTTGTGCAAGCGCAAATTAAAAAAAAAAGGAGACAAGCACCGGAAGCCTTTTTTAATTAATATGATAACAAGAATACTTTGGCACATGAATATATCGCTGTACGTAGGTTTTCTGTCATCAACAGATACCATTGCACGCGTAATGTATATGTATTGAATTTACCCACTCAGTGACGCTGTGAATAAGAACGTACCTGTTGAAGTTATCGCATACGTAACGGCATTACAACATCATGGTGCGATATGACACAGAGCACGTGACAGCGCACTCAAACCTGCAGTGTGAACAGCGACATTGATCTAATGTACAACGACGCCACCGCATCACACGTAGGAAGACGGTATTAAAAATTATCCATAAATACGAAAGTATTCTTTTAACTCGGTATTCGTAGAAGAGTCTGGTATGACACATTTGCTTCCGATAATGATTCGCACGGTTTTTGCATTAGTTGCCCGTCGTCGATTCGACATTATAATTTCCCCAAATAATGTTTATTTCAGATATAGAATTTTGATATACCATAGCCAACAGAGGGGAAATAAATACACTATACTGGTTCAGTAGCTATGTCGTAGGCTCTGCTAAGCAAGAAGTCGAAGGTTCAAACCCCGACCGCGGCGCCCTATTGTGACAGGGTCACAATGAAACGCCTTCAGTGTACTTCGATTCAGGGGCATGTTAAGCGGGCCCTGAAACATTTTTCGAACATAGTAAGAAAACGTTCTTGGTCTGTCGTAGAAGCTGCCGTAAGCATGCGAGCCAAATGCTATTGCACTGCATGCAGTTTGGAGTTTACAAATCTCCTGTCAAACACAGCAAGTAATCGCTTGCTCTCGCGTCCGCCATGTTGTCATGCAGCGTCTTCGAAAGCAGCTTGAGAACGAACGCTATTGGATGATTTCGTGATCGTGGCAGCGTTCTCGATTAATGGCTGATTACTAATTTAGAGTTGAATGACTGCCAAAATTATACGTCTGCGTTCGCCAAAGGAAAGAAAAATGGTTTTCATCCTTGCACTGCGTGTAGAGAGAGAGAGAGAGAAGAAAGGGGAAAGGCAGGCAGGTTAACCAGATGGGTAGATCCGGTTTGCTACTCTACGCTGGGAGAGAGGGGAGAGGAGGTAAAGTGATAGCAAAGTAAACATAAAGAAAGGAAGGAGCATAGACATACAATCATAGTCAAATACTGTCGCCGCATAGCGTCACCACACAGTACAGTGGCACTTGCAGCACTATAAACGTCTGTTTAGGCTACAGCCGCTTGTGCAAGTCTGTTGCCCTTAAACAGTGCAACAGTGCCCTCGTTGCTCTCCGCTCCGATGACTTGTGATCTCGGCATTCTAAAATAAGTTTACTGCACTTGGCCTCGGAGACCAGCGGCTTGCTGCATAGCGTACGTAGTCCACCACAAGACCGAGCTTGCCGCAAGCACTTTATTAGAGCACGTAATTAGTCCCCTAAGAAGCCCCGGGTTATGAAGGTCGCCGACATTCCCATCCACTGAATCGTTCCTTTTGGCAGCGTTTCGGACGGCATGCCTTTGTATGCCGTCCATTTAAACATAGGACGAGTTTGAACCGTCACGGCACCACGGGTTGCCGGGACTCTCATCTTTTGGCCGGGGTCTTTGCCTTCCAGGCTTCTTTCACTGTGTAGCTTCCAGCGTGCTATAGCTAAGACGAAAAGGGAGAGAAAGCCGGGTATCCGTGTAGTAACTTCACTTGCATTTGAAGCATTCGAACATCTTCTGCGGCATGACATTTGCGAGGCGACGTCCTTTAATAGTGAGGCGCTACTCCATGATTAGAAAAGTGTTTCAGGGTCCCTTTTAGGAACCCAGGATGGCCAAAGAAAACTGGAGCACTCCAACTATGGCGTCCCGCGTAGCTCCAGCGCGGCTCTGAGAGGTTCAATCACTTGAACGGATTGATTCGCAAAACAGACTCCAGCGGATATTTCTTGTGCAGGCAGGGACGACACAAGTTTATTTGTTAAAGGGCTAGGAGAAGGCCTTGGCTCGGCGCAGACTCTGATTTCCCCACTCAGATACCCGTGAAACGTTGACACTCTATCATTAGATTGCCGCTGGATCCAAATTTGAATATTGTGTGTTGCATTTGAGGGCAAAATATAAGTTCTAGGAACTGTACGATAGCAGTTTATGGTTTTCAGGCGACATACTTTGCATAAAATTCGCCAAAAATCAGCTTGTTGAAAAAAAATTTAGAGCACCGAATTTACAAATTTGTAACTATATAACCGAAAACAAATTCGCGGTTATGTAAACTACACCTGTTAATGAAAATAAGAGAGGAGAAATTAGGTATAATGAATGGCAACTTATGCATAACTGTTACAACGATTGCCAGGTTTTCGCAAAGTCCTAGTAACCAGTTAGTGGTGTATTAGACAGTGGTGCATAATACATAAATTCTGGCAACCTTAGATGTCTTAATGGTTCAATTTACAGATTTACGATATATTTTTCGTAAATATATCGTTTTTTGTTTTCAATTTTTCGCTTGTTAAAAATTATGTCAATTAATTCAGGGCCAAAATAAAACATTGTTTCTAAAAAAAAAACAAATTATTTTGCTATTCTAACTTCTTTCTTTTAAGTGCAGCATGCACAATCGAAATCAGTGCCGTTGATACTGAGGAAAACTATATCTGCAATCCGATGGATTTATATAGGAGCTCCCAATGTAAAGGCTCCTCCTAATGTTTAACATCATAACTGCAGATAAGAGACGCTACGAAGACGAGACAAGAAGGCCGTTCAGTGTTGAGTTTGACGGTGATTCTGCATCAATAAATAACGAACAAAATAACGCGTACTAGCACTTCTTTCTGCACCTTCTTCAGACAGTCAATCTGACTTTTGCTTGAAGCCTGACTAACTACTATCAAGTGCGTTGCAACGTTCCTGCACCTACTATATCCGCCATTTCGTTGCTGTCATCTGCGACGTCTTCACCATACAAATCTCCTTGCGCTGCCCCACATTCTGCATTACAAAGGCCCTTGAATTGATAAAACGCAACCCCTAGAGACTATGACGTAGTGGGTCTGCAAGGGAGTAATTTGGAGCGAGGCGGGTTTCTTGACCCGTGAACTATTAGGCCAGAACTGAAATCGAAGTAGTACCCTTGTTCCTGTATGTCCATAGGCGAGTCACACTCGTTTAATTCACAACTTCTCCTGCTTTGCTGGCGTGACTGAGTGATTTATTCGGTTGAAATAGGAAGTCCTGGCAATTATTGTGTCGCAGGCTTTTGCACAACCAATATGTCGTTCATTATCCAAAGGTTGATAACATGAGGTGGTATTGCCACGGGACAGTTGCAGGCGACAGCGGACACTATTGGGGCGGCGAAGACTCCATCTTTGCTGAGCACAGCTCATTGTGTATACATATTATATGTAAATAGCCAGGCGCTTGTGTTTCCTTTCACGATATAATATTAAATGCGCTTGCAATTATATACAAGTCAGTCAGTCAATTTGATAAAATAATATATAAAAAAGCACACAAAAGGACACAGTGAGCGTTAGTACATAGATGCAATATCACTTGGACGAGCCGCACTCGCCCACTAAGTTTGGGCAGTTGAGTATTACTTTCGATGCTTGCACGTCCTTTCGTTAACGTATTGTCACAGGTGCTCTGAGCATACACAAAGTCGACAATGGTTTTGGCTGGCGCGCTGTGCTCCTGCTGCTCGTTGCCTTGGCTGCAAGGCTGCGGCATCTTGCCAATCTTTGCTAATAAACAATCTCCCCGTAATAATACGTCCGCATAGTTGTGCTCCAACAATATGTCAACGAAATCACTGCAGTGGATACTGAGGAAAGAGATTTGTACACTCTGATGCCTCCAGACAGGACATCCCGAAGTAAAAATTTCCACTCAATGTTTAACTGCTGAACTGCAGTTAAGAGCCGGAAACAGGTATCGCTGAATCTTAACCTCAACCCGAGAAATTTTTTTTTCAGAGCAGAAGCTGTTGTTTAATATTTTTAATTCCTGTAAGGATAAACAGCACATATAACTTTTTTTTAAAATCTGTATTTAAAACAAGATATGTCGCTGTAGTCCAAAGCGTTCATTTTGTAGTTTTACGTGACACAAGTTTGGGGAAATATGGGTTAACATGCACGTAAATGTGGGTGTAATTGTGCTCTTCGCACTCCGCCCACATCAAAATTCTGCTGCCACGAGCATCGTATCCCATTGCAAAAGGCCCATATCCTGTTGAGACAGCGGTCGGTGGCCACGGGCAATGCCCCAGCCGATAGCGAAGCGATTATCTCGACCAGAAAGGGCACATAAGGACAGAGTTACATAGAATCTGAACCAGAGGAACGTTCTCCATACGATAGCAAACACAAGATTGACGTAAAATTCATCTTCCTATCGGTTGTGCATGGAGAAGATAGTACAGCCGAGAAATACCTGAAGGAAGCATATCGAGTTACATACGTGCACACGTATGTAGTTTCGTGCGTGGTAACAGAACTGTTGCCGGAAGGTCATACCATATACACTCGAATAAGGACCGCAGTCGTGGAAGAGCCAGACTTTCCGACTTAGCAGCTCAAAATTCGAAAAAAAAAAGGAACAGAAAGCGGGCCTCTTCTTCGACCGTAAGCGCGTATCTTGCGGTGTCTTGGGGCCTTGGTGTGAAAAGCTTTGAACCCAGAGACGTATATAACAAACGGTGTGAAAGTAACGGAGGACCACTGTATCTATTTGCTGAACAGAGCCAGAGCAGCGATGGTAGTGGCAGTGGTGGGAATCAAAGTGCACCAGGTGCTTGGCGTTGCACGTGCGAACAATTTCATGCATTTTGAAAACAAGATGGCGAGTCAGACTATATGTACTTGGTTCATAGTCATAATAGGCAGTTCTTCACGCGCAGCATTGCTACTCTCGAATATCCAATAATAATTAGCAGTTGCCTGCTTTTTTGTTTGTTCTATAAGTTACGCTCTGCTGCGTGTGTACGTGGAAGTGTGTTACTTACGTAGTTTTTGCGCTCCATAGCGCTTTTCAGTTGTAGGTGGAGGGTTGCCATCTCTGTTTTTCTTTTTTGAAATTTTTTTGCGGGGCCTGGCGCGCTTCAACATCTGCCTAATATGGACCTTATCAAAACAATGTCGCACGCTAGCTCGGTAAAAAAAAAAAAAAAAGACAATGCGTGGAATATACACGGCAAGAAAAATTGGACCCAAATGTCCCGCCTCTGTCGAATAGCCACACCTCGTCAGGATCACAGAACAAAAGTGCAGCCTTTACGCGAGCCTCTGCGGTATATATCTTGGCACAGAAGAAACGTCGTAAGCGATTCTCGGCTTGTCCGTATTTTACTTCTCGCGTATCGCGGGAATCGTACTACGCGACACGGGAAGGGAAACAGTATTGTCCGGCGACACGTTATTGTGGTCTATTGGCCCCGAAAATAGAACAAAAAAGGGTCTCGGGTCGGAGACCTCTAGTTCAATGACTGCTCCGTTGTTTGCTCTGCGTGCCACAGTGCTTAGTAACGTTGCGTAGAGACAGCAGCACGTCACATCAATATTGAAGAGAGGGAGCCCAGTCACTTACCTACCGTCTCCTACGGTGTTTTATTCGCAGCAGCGAAGCAATTTTGCAAACCATGGGTGAATTGAAAGCTTCCAACTCGTCCACAAACTGAACAGAAATGCTGCAGGCCGCATTTTGCGTATTACACTATGTTTCCGTAAAGTTGTTCGAGACACGAGAATCAGTCCTGAGCTCAGCAAGAAATTAATGCGAGGAGAAGAATAGAACAAAAAGAAATCAACAGAGCCTGTCGGAGGAAGCTCTTCAAGGTCAAATGATAGCTTCCCGATAGACCTGACTGAGATATGCTGCCGCAGACACTTTTTTTTATCTGCATTGGCTAATGCCATAAGGCACCTAAGTGCTCTGACATATTGACGTGTCGAAGCGCACTCGGTAGGTGATGTTCAGCCGCATCGTAGGATATTACGAAATACATGCACATGTTGAGGTATTATTTACCTCGGTAGTTACGTTTACGCCATCAGAAATGGGATAGTCAGCGGCTCGCGAAGGTTTGCGGAAGCTCCGACAATTTTTCTTCTTCTTTTTTTTTGTTGGCGTGCAACGTTCAGCTGTCATTGCTGCAGCATAACCAAAGTGTTGCGTGTCGTCATCGACAGAGAAATGGTGTGTGAGGTCTTTACGTAGCGTCATTTGTGCGCGCCAGCCTGTGCTGTCGCCAACGTGTCGTGGTGCCTGCTGGTTTCAGTGTTTTGACGCTTTCACACGTCCAATCATTTCAACGGCGTCTAGTATGGTCAAAGAAAGATGTGGCTTTAAAACGAATGAAGTCAACGGACGAGTAAATTGTCCGTCTCGGGCCTGGAATTGCTGCAAACGGAGTTTCTGTCCCATTCTATTCTTCTACATCAAATACTTTGGTGGCACTTCGGGGGCACTGAACTTATTATTCGGCTCGTCGTGATCACGTACATAAAGTTAACGTACCCCGTCATAACACCGTCGCGTGCTCACAATAATTCTTTCCTATAGGACTTCAGTCGACTGGAATAATCTACCTACGTCATCAGTAAGCATCAGTGACCCCACTCTTTTTAAGAACGCACTAATCAACATAAAATAATGTATTGTGGCAAATAACATAATTACGTACTTATTCGTGAACATTGTCTGCTTGCTAAAGTGTACTCTTTCTGTATTTTCATATTATGTAAGTCTCTGTTTTGATTGTTATGAATGCATTACTAGTTTTTTTCATATCGCTTTTGTTCCCAGCATTGGCAATTCCTAGAACTAATCCTGTATTGTTTTTACTCTTGGAATGTATTCTCGCCCCTCCCCTCTGCAATGTACAATTATTTACCTTGAGGGTATCACATATAAATAAATAAATAAATAAATAAATGAATAAATAAATAAACAAATATATAAAGGTTTTCCTGGAGAGGCAGTTTCGGGGACTTTCTTCATTACACCAGGAAAAGCTTCTCGCGCTGACCACATGAGCGCGTTCCCAAACTCCACAAGTTCAACGCGATTTCCTTCTTTTTTAGAGATAATTTGGAGGCTAGACAACAGCGTAAGCTAGACAAGTGCGCTCAAGTTCAACCTGCGAAGAAACGATCGCGCCTTCGTGGTGCTCGCGATGCTTTGAACGGAAAATGTTTTTCATCTTGTTCACAAAGCGCTTATCTGGCCTCAATTCTGTTTGGCTTCAGAGGAACGCCGCGTGCGTTTGATCGGTGATCGATGACGTTCGGGGTCACGAGAGCCCATTTCGTATTAATAGTGCCGCCTATAGCAGACCTCTTTTCTGTGGAGCTATAGATAGATGCTGCTGAGTTTAATAGCCTCGAACGCGAATTTGTTCGCTGACGAATAATGACCTCTCGCTTAGACCTGAAAGCTGATGACTTTGATGACTTTGCCATGAGTGGGGGATTCTTAATCGCTCTAAGCGCCGTCATTGGTTCCCTGGCCAGTACGGGCAAGGATTTATATTGTGCTGACACAGGAGAAATGTCACTTTTCGCATATACAAAGCAGTGGATAAGGGAGTCGAGCGCTTGACAGCCTGTTGTACTGAAAGAATTCAGAGCCGTTTACGAAGTCATCGCGAAAATTTCTGCACAGTTGCCGCTATTAACAATTGAGCTCACCGAGAACAAATGAGGAATAAGGAACTTACAGTTGGTTGCTCTAAGAAGACGTTCAAGTGTCACGTATGTGTATAGAAACGACGCGTCAACAGGCCATGAAAACAGGCTGCACACTTTGCTTCGAGTTATTGATAAATTCGACTTCGCCCTACCATCTGCTAGCTGCCTGGTCAATTCAGAAGGTAGAGCGGCTGCCCCGGAAACGCGGTGGTCCCGGGTTCGAGTCCCGGACCGGGACGAATTTTTTTTTCAAATGCGAGGCTTTTCTTTGGGGTAACCCTGTTTGGTTTCCTTTGTAGCATTTAGCTACGTTTGCGTGGTCGTCTCATTTCTTTTCTTTATTAGACTGCACTCGTACAGTAGGAAAGAAACAAAAGCGTAAGTGAATGAACCTGAGCCTTCATCTACACCATCGGTGCAAAATTAAATAAATAAGGAAATAAGTAACTTGTAAGGAAATAAGAAAACGGATATATGTACAGAATAACGCCACCTATAGTTATATCTGGGAGGTGTTGCAGTACGTGTCTCTGAAATAGCCGACGCCAGAATTGGCGACAAACGCTTTCGATTCATGTAGCATCGCCTTCCACGTTCTTGTTCAAACTGCGTTTCTTTTTGTCTTTTTGCGAAAGAAAAAGAGATGAAGAAATAAAAGAAAATGCCACTAATGAGCTTGATCAGTCATGAAGTGGTGGAGGTATGTACGCTGTCTACTCGTAGAACTACTGTCCACCGTTGAATTATTTCACACTCAACAGATGGCGCGGTATAATGTATTCAGACATCCCACGCCGCGGTGACTCAATGGGTATGGCTTTGTGCTGCAGAGCACGAGGTCGCGGGTTCGATGACACTTTGCGTTTGTCGCATTCTAATGGGGACCTAACGCAAAAAAATATGAATTTAACGTGCCTGCATGCGTACAAGGTAAATAGCCGCAGGTGGCGTGTCTCATAGTCAGAGAGGGTTACTTTGGCACGTAACATTTACTAAATAATTTAAATAATTTATTCATTTATTTTATAATGTCGTTGTCACTCACCTTTAGCCGACGCCACCACTTTATAAAAGTTCAGCTACCTACATTTTTCTCCACCTGTGGGAGCAGTAATTGAGGTGTTCTAGTTGTGCGAATGAAGTCACGGATTCGATGACCAGCCACGACAACCGAATGAAAATCAGAATTAGAATCAGAAACAGAACCTATTATCAGAAGTTGGGTCATATTACAACTATTTAGTATGCAGAAGGAAGTCCCATAGTCAAAGGCGGTATTGGGATTGGCACCGGAATGGCACCGAAACTTAAACGACATCATCTCACAAAAAGAAATGTACAGCTCTCCACCCCTGTGCCTGACGTAGCCCAAATGTTCTGAGATGACAGATCAATCAATCAATCAATCAATCAATCAATCAATCAATCAATCAATCAATCAATCAATCAATCAATCAATCAATCAATCAATCAATCAATCAATCAATCAATCAATCAATCAATCAATCACGTAGCCCTTCTCTTGTTTTATCGATTCTTGAGGGCAATATTCAACAAACACGAAGTTATTCCCAGGAAAATACCCACGGAAGAAAACGCCAACTAATGGCAGTTCTGTACTGATGAAATCAACAAAGCTTACGTCCCTCACCTAATTCGCCCAACCAAAAATAAAATTCGTCAGGGCGGAATCACTCTGACCTCTGTCGGCGCACTTTTAGTTACTTGTGGTCCGAGGGACAAGGTTTGCTCTGCATGCTTGACCGAGCGGAAGCTGACGCCGCAAGGACTGGTGATAAGGAAAAAGAATTTCGCGGTGACCACATGAAACTGCTTTCTGCAGGTGAGAGCAGGACAGCTCCGCTAATGGACTCCTTCTTGATTCCAATACGCATTGTCGTTCTTGTTTCTGTCTCGCAGGTGTGCGTTTCGCCAGAACTATTCAGTGTAGGTGGCGGTGATTAAATTCTTTCCCCACAACAAAAGCGTAGCGCACGCTCACTTGACCAATGCAAACTATTTTCAAGTCATTTGTCGTCATTCTTGTCCCTACTGTGATACCACCCCCCTCCTCCCTCCCCCTGCCTGCAGCGACCGAGTTTCCAGAGGCACGTCCTTTTGTGGCTTTCGAATGGAACTCTGGGAAGAAAATCCATACTGCACTTAACTTTGCTGTTATTTTTTTATGACCTAGTTGGTAACTGTTTGAAGTGACGTTAAGCTAGGCAGTGCGAAGTCGCCGCGCATTGTCCGTTGTTCAACGGGCCTAGAGTTTAGTTAAATGCACGCTGTCCTCGTTGTTTGCATAGTGTACGAAACGAGGTTCTTCGGCCCGCACGCAATTAAAGGGACCGTAAAGCTTTATTTGCGCTCAGTGACACCGAAGTTCGCGAGAGCGTTTATTCCGGCGCTACTCTTTTAGCCGCTGTGGCAAAGTTTTACAACTAAGCTCAACTTTTAAATGGTCGGTAAGGGGGTGTTTAGTCATTGCGCTTTGGAAACGTTTCTGGTTCCACTTCGTGGTACAAAATGTTTTGCTTTGTCAAGTACTCAGCTTTTCCCCAGTCTACAAACATCCGTGTGCCGAAAAAAGAAGTTATTCAGAAACTCCGCTTGAGTTGTCTAAATATTCATAAGCGTTGTGTGAGTTGCTGATTTCCATGCATCCTGGGGTCCTTATCAATCTTATCAAACTTGATCCGCCTAGTATAGCCCTTATCGACCTTTATCAGTCGTTATCAAGCTCATCAGACTCGACCCTTATCAATCATTTATTTGTTCAGAATACCTTACAGGCCTGAAGAATGGGCATTGGGTAAGGGAACTCATCTGGTGGCTAGGACTTGATCCAATCCTTATCAACCCTTATTGGTTGTTATCAAACTTATCGCAATTGATTCGGTCCCTGTCAACGTATATCTGCGCTTATCGACCTTTTCGGACTTCAACCGACCCTTATCAACCCTATCAACTCCTTGAGTACTTATCTGTCCGTATTGCCCGACGCGAAGCGCATGAGCCATGAGAGGTGGGTGACACTTCGGTCGGTGAAGAAACGCGATAACGAAAAGCGCATCCCGCAATCACCGAAACGGATCTGTGATCGGGCGCGTCTGGCACTGTATTTTCGCAACATCGAAATTTTCCTAATGTCTATAATGCTCCATGTTGACTCTGCGTATGATCCTAGAGGTGCCTTTTATTCCGCCATCAGCAAATCTTTCAAGAAATATTTCATAGAAACTGTTTTCTTTTGACTTTTTGCTTTGTACTGCCGGCACAACCCATTAATACGGTTCGGATATATTCACCTGGAGTGTGTATGGCAGGCATATTCAGACCCTGACTTGGAGCATACCGCTATCATTGAAACGAAAGGTGTACAATTATTGCATTCTACTGGTGCTAACATATGGGGCAGAAACTCGGAGGCTGACAACGAAACTCGAGATCAAGTTAAGCACCCGACCCGCCGTGGTTGCTCAGTGGCTATGGTGTTGGGCTACTGAGCACGAGGTCGCGGGATCGAATCCCGGCCACGGCGGCCGCATTTCAATGGGGGCGAAATGCGAAAACACCCGTGTACTTAGATTTAGGTGCACGTTAAAGAACCCCAGGTGGTCGAAATTTCCGGAGTCCTCCACTACGGCGTGCCTCATAATCAGAAAGTGGTTTTGGCACGTAAAACCCCATAATTTAATTTTAATTTAACTTAAGCACCGTGCAAGGAACAATGAAACGAAAAATATTACAATAACGTTAAGAAACAGGAAGAGAGCGGTGTGGATCAGAGAGAAAACGGGGATAACGAATATTCTATTTATCAGTATGCTTATTTTTTTTGTTATGTCTAGCCTTAGGGTACACAATACATTTCGGAGGGGAGGAGCAATCGTACATGAATCTATCAACCTCATAATAGGCAAGGAATAATTGAGAAAGGAACATCGGTTAAACAATATAGCAGCGATATATGAGAAAGTAAGCACAGAATTACAATACAATAATTATATACAATTATACAATGATATACAACATATATATATAAGGCAACATGCAGAAATACAATAATAAAAAGAATTTCGCTACACAATGGCTAAAGACGAGCTAGTAAACTGTTAACAAGGCGTTTTTAATACCTATGAGGTCGCGGATGCCCGGTACAGACCCAGAACGCTGGCTGGAAGCTCTTGCAGTCTTAGCCAAAAAGCACAATGAATGAGTAACTGCGTTACTTTTGAGAACGTGAACCTTTTGACAGTCGTCGAGGCGCGCTGATATGAAAGGTGCGGCATGTATCAACAATAAAACAGATATGGGTTATGATAGTAAATCTTATGGTAAAGACATAGGCGAGAAGATTTTCCTCGAGCGGCAAGTGAAGGAAGTTGTAATAACGATTTCATGGAGATCACGCTGGAGGTTCGGTGGTAGTTAGATAAGATAAAACGGGCCGCGCGGTTTTGTATTGCCTCGATGCTTTGGATTAATGTAACTTGGAGGGAGTGCCACAATGCTGACGCTTATTAAAGCCGTGGGCGAAAGTAGGTAGTGTGTAAAAGTAGTTTAGCGAAAGATGGTAGTGCAAGAACGTTTCTACGGAGGTAACCTAGAGTATGGTTAGCTTTAGATTTGATATATCCAGTGTGTTTATTCGAAGAAAAGTTGTTCGTTATATGGACACCTAGGTACCTTACTGATTAATGGTTAACCATTACTGATTCGAATGGTTGGCTGTTTATGAGATTGGCAGGATGCGCCATGTTTGAGAAGATTGGGAGAAAAAATGGAGCTGGGAAGGCCATATAATGCGTAGGATGGATAACGGGTGGACCGTTAGAGTTACAGAATGGGTCGCGGGGAAGGGAAGCTCAGTTGATGGCGGCATAAAACTGGGGGAAGTGATGAAATTGGGAAATTTTTCAGGCGCAAGTTGGAATCAGTTTGCGCAAGAAGGGGTAATTGGCTGATGATGATAGGCTGATGATGATATTCACGTTCTGCAAATGCGGATGTTTAGTCCATTTGATAAGACAATCGGCTTCCGAGCGTTTGGTCATAGGTTCAAAACTCACCACCGCCAACGTTTTAGAGCGCAGCTCTTAAAGGAGCCCCGAAGCGATTCTGACGATTTTGTACAAAGATATTGAGTCGTTAGGGTTGGCCCTTCTGATTATTAAGTGACGCATTTAGGCACTCGGCATAAAGCGTGGAATTTATTAAAATGTTTTAAAAATGTACATTGCTACCAATCGCAGTACGCCACTCCCCCGAGTTTTTAGCCATCCGTCGCCAAGTGACGTGAGGTTACCATATGACGCCAGTAAAGCGAGCTGTTGACTGGCTGCCCCGGGCGCATCATGGATAATTCTTTAGCGATTGCCACGTCGTCTGCTACTCGCCGAACATTTGTCCTCCTAGCACACCTAGACCGTACACAAAGTCTTCGCGGAAGTGCTTGCTGCAAACGCGAGTGTAGGAGCTCGGTTTCTTACCAATTCGAAGCTTTATCAGCCATGCGTCGCGCAGATTCTTATCTCCGGGGTAAAAGTGAAAGATCGCGCCCAGCTCCTTCGCCTACGTAGCGCACTGCGGCGTGGAGCAATAAAGCACCACGCCGCCAATAACTTTGAGCGCACTCCGAGCTTAGGTGTCGGCGCACACGAAGCGGGTGCAAAACAACGCTGTTCCAATGGGAAATTACGGGGAAATCGCGGTTAAAAACACATTCCGACAATCCGTTTCCCTTCCTCGGAGCAAGAGGGGATCACGTGATTCAACTTTGTACGTCAAGACGGTTGCGGCGCCCGCATCTCAAGATGGGCCTCGCGCCCAATACAAAGAGGAAACTGAAATGAGGAGGAGAGCGGTTCTATCGTCGGTCACTTCAGCATGCCATTTGTGAAAACCATCGTGGTGTCTACGACTTGAAGGCTGCCTTAAAAGGACCAGTTTATTCAAACTCTTGTATCACCCTGTCGCTAGAATAGCTCTTTAAAACTTCACCGGTAGCGAGTGTCTTTTAAGGTAGCGTTTATAAATGGGATATAAAATAACTGATCGTTGCTCTTAATCGAAGAAGCATTGTTCATCCAGCACAGCGTAAGCCAGCGCATGTTTCCTTACACGCCTGGAAATTACAAAATTAACAAGTGTCACTAACGAAGTATGCAAGTCAACGACAAGTAACACTTACGAAAAAAAGAGCCTTGGTTAAATGGGCGACCAGCTTTCCCTTGCACAATATTCAAGATGGCCGAAACCTTCAGCAATAGACCAACTATAGGCAAGCTCATGTCAAGTGAAAATGCCATACTATATGCGGATATTATTATTATTCGCAAAGGTCCGCTATCTCTAGTCAAGTGATCCTTCTTGGCTGTGTGGGAGAAATGTTCCAAAGCACCTTCGATCCAACCGGAGATCACATCGTTAGGAAGAAGTAGAATCCTCGAACACTTTTTATGTGTTTTGTATTGCTTCTCCCGTAGCAAGCGGGAAAAAGTTTCTTCTTTCGCATCACCATCGTTAATTCTCCAGAGGATTTCCGCTTCAAGCAAGGGATTCTTCGCGGCACAATTTGTCACGGGCAACGGCGGGAGAGACTGAAACCGGCGTAGGTGGTGCAAACGGCTTGTTGTAAATCCTTGTAAAAGCGATGTTTTCCTGGAGTCAATTTGTGATACGAACACATGGACTTTCCCACGTGACTGTCAAGGGGGCTGAGTCTGTAGGCAGGAATTAGAAAAAAAAGACAATAAAAAAGGAAAAAACTGCCTCGAGTGCTCGTGCGTGGAAATGTAGTGCGAAGGAAAACGAAAACTCATTTTTTGGTACATGTTTTCGGAAACGACTTTCTTTTCTGTGGTCATTGATTTCGGACGGTCCTGGTGTACAGTGTGCCAAGTGAGGCACACTGTATCTCACTGCCAGCTGTCAGAAGCAAATTTTCTCTTTTCATGAGCTACATAAAAAAAGTAAGAAGCATTTCCTAACGTGTGAAGAATAAAAGTCACTGTCGTCACACTGTCGAGCTGCGAAACCAGATACTACCTTTGTTGGATCATCCGTCATCGTTAACGTCTCACGTCTCTTCTTCACCTACACATAAACAGAAATGAACCCTATTTTGTCTCACCTTTTATATTTGTGAACCTTCGCGCCGTTCCTCTTTTATATAGACTGCGAATTTTGATCTTTCTTACCTTGCACAGTTTCTTTGTTTTAATTTCGCGCCTAGTTGCATTTTTCTGTTTTTTAATTCTAGGCATGTTTAGCTTGTGAGGGAACGCAAAAAAGAAATTGGAAGAATTAACAGAGCCCACTCCATCAGCGACACCAACATGCGCAGACGTCACTTATCCACTGTGCTGTTTCCATCTTCTCTAGTTCACATCTTTGTGCGTTGGTCGTAACAGGAGTATCTATGCAACGACTATTGACACCCTTGCGCCTCAGTGGCTATGGTGTTAGGCTGCTGAGCACGAGGTCGCGGGATCGAATCCCGGCCGCGGCGGCCGCATTTCGATGGGGGCGAAATGCGAAAACACCCGTGTACTTAGATTTAGGTGCACGTTAAAGAACCCCCGGTGGTCAATATTTCCGGAGTCCTCCACTACGGCGTGCCTCATAATCAGAAAGTGGTTTTGGCACGTAAAACCCCATAATTAATTAACACCCTTGCGCGGTGGTAAAAGATGTCCGCACCCACGTTGGAAAACTCCTACAGCGCAAATCGCTTCGCGAAATGGGCGTAGGTGTCACGGGACATGAATGTGGCAGTTTCGTAGAAAATTGTACAAATATAAAGAAAAAAGAAAACAAAGTATTTATAGAGAAAGTTTAACATACACCACTGACTACCTGCCTTCTTTTGGACGTATTCAACATTTTTTTGTGGTCATAACATGTAATATATTCAAGAATATTCTACCTCTCGTCGTTACGTAGAACATAGCACCTTAATCATTTCACGACAGCGACCGATAAGCTTTTACATTTTGGCATTGCCTTCATCACGCGCTGATGTTTGGTGAGGGTGATTATTTGTACGATACTTGATGATTAAAATAATTATGGTAATTATCATTATAATAATGATAATGAAATCATACTGAATATCTTCATTCACATTCCCTTTTGTAATGGCGCTGCGGCTAATAGGTAGTTTGCTATAGCGGTTGGGCTAGTCAGGTCTTACTACATGAAATGCGGTCCAGAAGTGCACTTAACAGCTTTTTGTGTTTTTCGCAATATATTGCAATATAGTACAGTCACCCATGCTGGTCCGAAACCGTCTATGCCCACGTTAATTTACTTCCTTTATCCCCCGTCGATATTTCAAACGTCTTTTGCTTATCTACATCGTTGACCAGTTAACGCTGTCATCAGACTTGAAACCCGCGACTGATGGAAGATGCATTATCGTGAGCAATATCAGCGGTAACACGCTCATAAGCGCAGACAGCCACGAAATCGAGTGAGAACGATACGCGGATGGCGCTGATGAGAACTCAGGAAAAAGGGGACGTTCTTCCGCTAATTGTTGACACTTCCACCACGCCGGGGTTTGTAGGAAGCGGCAGCTTACGGCATTGTACTGGCCGCCGATGCCCGATAAGACGGTTATGTGTCTCAGTGACTTACTGGGAGTCGTTTTTTTTCTTTCATGATCTTATTTTTTGTTCGTCGTGCAACCGTTTGACGGGACTTTCAGATCTTGGCTCATAGTTTAAACCGATTCGTTTATATCAATCGATGCGACGAGTTGTCTTTGGCACCTTGAAGAGCGGTGCGGTGCCGTTCGAACAAAAGACCGCGGAAGAATATAATAGAAATGGGAAGAATGATGGGTAAACTGGCGTTTGTGTGAATTTCTTTCGTCCAGCCGTGATACGCTTCGTTCAGCCGAACTTGTGTGGAACACTACAGTGACCAATGCGCGCGACAGTCGACTGCTCTTCTGTAGCATACGGGCGTCTCAAGCGCCTCTTAAACGGCGCGAATGTATCGTAGAAGTGTTTGAAATAAGTTTGTGCGCAGCGCAACATTGCTCTCGTCACAAGCCGTTCTTTGAAGATCGTCAACAGGATTGTCCAGGCTTCCCGAGACGAAGGGCGCATAAACGATGCGCTGCGCCAGAGACGAACGACATCGGTCAGCTTGGAATGACCAAGACGTTTTTGCATTGTTGCAGCAGTGAAAGACAAGCCATTTCACAGTACAAAGAAAGTGCGAAGTGCTTTGAGCCCGGACAATGTGAGCGACAGCTCGGAAACCTCTTCTCACAGCAGCCTACAAAGCAGCTTGCCCCTGAGGTTTGCTACCGAACACCGCAGCCGGAGTGAGGAGCAATCGAAGGTACGTTAACACACTTGGGTGTAACAACGTGTCATCACGGATGCTTCGATTATTTCACTTGTGCTACCGGTGCTTTTGCCCATAGTCGTGCATTATTTGCGAAGTGGGCGTAAAACCGCACTCTGCAACCAGTGTTCTGCATTCGAGCTGTTGGTTTATTGTTGTAAAAGCTGGCGCTAAACCTGCCTCCCGTTTAACTAATTTCTTAAGCCCTCATTTGGCTTTCCTTGGGAGGAGCAGGGCAAAACGCTTGCAAAAACTACGGGAGGCTACTAAGCGGGCCGTCCGCGACGCTCAGCTGAAACTGTCAATTTGAGGCCGATACTGACGTTTACGCCACGCGCTGGCGTAGAAAAACCGCGGCAACGCGCATAGGCATCATTTGCAGTCGAGCTCGCAAAGACATGGCAACTTTTTGTCAATTTCGACAGCGATTATTCTTATGCCCGAGGAGCGTTCGCGCCGTCGGCGCCGCCGTCGTCGTGCTTTCACGGTGGATGATGCATGCACAGCACGCGAGTGGCTCGTTACAGTCTTCAGATATGCTTGACACGCTCGGAGTGTTTCGTGTAAAAAAAAAAAAAATTGGCAGTGGCTTAGCTCGGCTATGCCAGGATATACGTAGCGGAAGCTAAGGCATAGCATGGTTAGCCTGGGTAATGTTGATTGCAAGTCCAGGTTAGTGTGGTTGTCTAGCTATGTTGCGGCGTTTAGCCAGTCGTTCGGCGCGCTGTTCGTCTGTTACCTGGGCGATTAGTTTCCTCTTCATCTCGTTCGGATGTCGATTCAAGGCCTCCGCCTGCGTATCAAAATTGTCAACGTCCATACTGCCGCCTCAGCTGTGGTTGCGGTGCGCCGCAACCACAGATGAGGCGGTAAAGCTTTCCAGTAAAGCACTCGCTTTAATATCCGCGGCGAGGCGCGAGTTGTGACGTCATGTGCCTCCTCGGAGCACTGCCACGGCAAAACCGCAAGTTCTCGGCCAGTAAAGCTTTCGCTTTTCCATAGACAGTTTTAGTACTGCGTCATGGCGATACGTACGCAGCCTGCAAGAGCATTGCGGAACGTAGGAGCGCTTGTCGCGTTAGGACTTTTAGTACTGCGAAATACTTACGTACGTAAGAGGGCGAGCGTTAGACGCCGGGCGCGTCGAAGCGCATTGGCCGCGTCCGCCAGTACGTCCAACCGTCGGTCGAACTAGACGCTGTTGATCTGGCTAACGTGATGCGTGTGGGCGCGTTACCGCTTCGTCGAACTATATTTAGGCCTTTAAGAGACTCTACCTTTAATACGGATGAAATGCACGAATCATATCGAGAAAAATCAAAACCGAGTACTTGCTTCCTGAGGCTGGCACGGTCATTTGCGACGAACTGCGCCAAAAGCAGGTCGAGCGCCAAGAGCACACACTGAATCCATTCTCAAAAACAAAGTTCCTATTTTTGCTATGCATTCCGACCGTGCAGGATCTGGGAATGGCTTCTGCGCATTCACTTCACGCAGCAAACCAAATCATAGGCCATTGAAAAGTACAGCCTTCCGCTGGTCGCCTTTGACGCGGCCATTTTGTGAAACTCTTTAGTCTCGCGCTCTCCCAAACAAACGAGAACCACGAGAGCAGCACACAAGGCTCCCTACGTACGCACGCAAGAATCGGATGCATGCGTACGCAGCGGCCCTGTACGCATCAAGTATCATTCGTGTTGTGTTCTGCACATGCGCACTTTGCAGAGCGTAGCGATCTTATGTACACAACACCGTTGCGTACGCTACGTACGCAATACTAAAACTGTCTAATATCTGCGCAGCGTCCGCTGCGGGCTCTGCGGCTTTTGCGGCATGTTCTTCCTTCGCATGTTCTCAGGTTTCCACGAGAGCGAATTTTTCGATATGGCTCTTGCCGAAGACACGAATCTGACTTGTGCTTTGACTTCGCGGCGGCTGATATTGGCTACACAGTTTCTGGAGCTGGCACATGGCGGCGCTGAGTAGCTCACTACCGGCTCCTGAGCGTGCAAGTCAGCAATCCCCCTCCTCAACTTTTGCGTCCGGCCAGCTACTGCCGTTTCGTGCATGCGCGCTTCGCTACTTACGCACGACCTCGCGCGCTGCGTATCTGGACGGCTACGGACGCCCAACTAAAGCTGTCTAATTATCCGCTTTGGCTGCGACACGACGTCACGAACGCGGCATTGGCTGCGTCGCCACGGCACGAGCACGCCTCCGCGTAGCACAGCGCGTGAAACGGAGCAGAGAAGAGGTTCTTTATGAAGAAGGGAAGCGTTGAGCACCGTCTTCTGCAGCTCTTGAAGGAGCGTGGCCCCGCCAGCGCGCCAGGTGTTGCGTGAGGGGAGAGGGTATTACCGCGACTCTACGTCGCCCTCACTCTTGAATGTCGGGGGGCCTGCGTTATCGGCGAGCTTGTACGCGGTGTAAGCTCTCGCCTGCGTTATAACCGCGCCTCGCTAGGGCCAAATAAAGAAAAATTGGAGGACGCTTAAGCTTCGCCTTTAAGAGAGAAACACAATAGCATTCAAGCATCCCTGACTGCTTTTCAACTGTAGCGTATGTAACCGTAATGTTTATTGCGAACAATGGCGGCTAACGCTACGCACCAAGGCGAGCGGGCGAGCTTTCCGGTAGAAACGCGGCCCCTTGCGCGTGCCGCGGAGGCGAACGCCATCTGGATCGTGTTGTTGCCAAAATCCGAGCGCTTTATGAGAGGTAGAAATGCTGGAAAAAGGGGTTCATGTTTGAGTTTCCACATAACAAAATTATGTTTTCTGGTACATTCAAATTCCACTCCGACGCTATCGTGTCTGTGGTTGTGTTTAGGTTGTACTTTACTATTTTTCTGGCGCATGTTCCTTTGAGAAATTTAATTAATTCACTATCGCCTCTGCACAACGCAAAGGGCCTGCGTGGTTGTGGTTCGGAATGATTTTTCGCCACACGCCGTCCGTCGCAAACATCGGATATTTTGCAGCAGGAGGGCCTTGATGCTATCGCATCAAAAGGCGCGAAGCGTCTCAACGCGCTTGCTTGCTCGCAAGGAGTTCATTACTCTGACTGGTAGGCAGCGTTCAATTCGATGATAACGTTTTCGCATTCAGAATTCGTATGAAATGCTTAGGTGTCCTCAGATTTTTTTGCATGTACCCTGTAACAGTGTTCTTGAAGTGGAAGTGACGAAGCCAGTGACATTTACGGTCTTGTTGCTCCTCTGTTACGTTTTTATCGAGCACGATGTATTGCATGTGCAATATGTTATATTGCATAAGCAACACAAAGACAGCAATAGGACCACAGCGAAGGATGAAAGCGAACGCTGAGCGCAGCGGAAGATGAAAGACGACGATAGCGAAGAGAGCGTGAGGATGAAAGCGGAGGAGGAGGGTGCAGCGGAACCATGAGGCGGAAATCAGAGGACAAGGGTATGGCGATAGCATAAGAAAAGCGTAGTGCCACGTAAGAAGGACTCTGCAGCGACGATGACTACGAGATGGCGCGAGAGTAGTGCGCGTCGTCTGTATGAAAACAAAGGGCTGCATGAGTGGAGGACTGCCTGCGGTGGCTGCTGTGAATCGTGCCCCCGCACCACGCGCGAGTTCGCACCATCCAATAAATCGCGAAATAAAAACACGTATACAGCTGCGCTCAAATTTCGTGTTAGGGAGTATGGAAATCGTGGGCGTGTTTTTCTTGCTTCATCTTTAAGCAAAAAGGCAACCGAAAGTTAAAGGGAAATCCAAAAATTGAAAATGACCTTGCTCGACGTTGCACGGCCTTGCTGTGGTCTTCACATACATACTCCGCGTTGTTATGTAACGTGCATCGCTTCAACATTCATGCCACTTCGTGTGAATTTACGCTTACTGACACGACACCATTGCCATTCATTGACGTCGGTTCTACATGAGCGGCCGGACAGCAGTTTCACAAATGCACTCCGCTGCCATCTACCCCGCATAACATCAGGCTATGCCCTTCCATATCACCCCGTCAAACCACCGTGGGTGATGGTTCAACCTTCCGTATGCGTACATGTCCCCGGCATACTAAAGAAATCATTGGTTCCCGTCAGTGGACTACAACAACTTGCTCTCGCGTACATCTGGTCAGAATACCAGACATACGTTTATGTTTACACAGACGGCTCCGCGTCACCAAAGGCATCAACAGCAGCTGTGGTGATAGCAGCCCAACAGATGACTCGAAGTTTCACTTAGACCATAATTCTTCATCAACCGCTGCAGAGCTTGTGGCTATTCGGGAAGCGATTCGCCACATCTGCGGGGAAAGACCTCAAGAGTGGTGCATTTTCGCGGACTCAAAACCCGCGCTGCAAATTTTGCGATGCTTCCTGCGCCACGCCGCATATCAGGTTCTGGGACTGCAGATCACCGAGCTACTTTCATGCACTCAAGAAAAACACCTCCGCATAGTGTTCCAATAGATCCCGGGACACTGTGGGCTCAACAGTAATGAGATGGCCGATGCTGCAGCAAGGCGCGCGCTCAGCAATGGCCTGCGAACTGTAGTGCCGTTCTCCAGACCGGACATCACATGCCTCTTGTCGGAATCAATGAGGAGTGCGACGAGAAGATACTAGGCCCAGCCAGACGCTCGTCACGACCGCCTTAAAAGGCTGGATCCCGATATGAAATTTCCTATTCTGCGTGGAATTCCTCGCCCTCATACATGCCTCATACACAGACTGCGATTAGGCGTCGCCTTCACGCGCAAATACTTGCACATTATTGGACGGACAGACTCCCCGGACTGTTCAGTGTGCGGCGCTGTAGGAACTATAGAACATGTGCTTGTGGTGTGCCCTGAGTATGAGCGCGAAAGACTGACAATGGCAGATATCTTGAGACATTTACACAATGGACCACTGTCGGAGGACCTCTTGCTAGGCGCATGACCACAGAGTTGGCAGACGACAGAGACAATGCGTGCTCTTTCACGTTTCCTAGGTGACACGGGCCTGGACTCACGCCTGTGATACCAGTTGTGTAATGTGTCCTTCACCTCGTTCCTCCTATTATCATCCCCCATTGTGAACTTCTTTCTTCCCCTCTTCCCCTTCCCTTACGTAGAGTAGCAGGCCAGATGCTCCATTATCCGGCCGACCTGTCTACATTTTCCAGTCATTAAAATACTTCTTCTTCTTCAACATTCAAGCAATTTACTCCCAAGTGCTATAGAACGTGAAACTTTTGTGCGACTGCAACGCCTGCGGACTGTCCTCTCAGTAAGCTTAAGATCTCGTGTACACTCAGGACACGGCGGTCCTTTTTTCTTTGTTTTATCCATTGAAAGTTCTAAGAAGATACTCGCCAAGGGACCACAACCTTACGAAGCTAAAAGGAAAAGTTTGCGATCTCAAGTGTTTAGATACTTCCACGTCAACACGCACTCGCAAACAAAGCAGTTGGAGAGGAAAGGTACCGTCTTTAGGCCGCTTAAAGGAGCTGTTTACCTGTGGGGACCAAGTTCCACGATTCTGTGTACTCGATCGAGTGAGGCTCAACAAAGAAAAGAAAGAAAGAAAGCCGCGAACCGACGCT
This sequence comes from Dermacentor andersoni, assembly GCF_023375885.2. Taxonomy (NCBI): domain Eukaryota; kingdom Metazoa; phylum Arthropoda; class Arachnida; order Ixodida; family Ixodidae; genus Dermacentor; species Dermacentor andersoni. The sequence continues at coordinate 145,322,863 of NC_092821.1, read as the reverse complement.
TATGCCGGTTTGAAAGGCAACATCGTGTGTACACGGAAGCTTACTTTGGTATAGCTGCAACTTTTATACCTGTAACACCTGCAGCGTTAGAAAGTAAAAAGGATGGTGGTTCTTCAAGTGGGAAACGTGGAATGGGTCTTCATTGCGGAGTTTTAACACATTGACGCTTTGTTGAGGTGAAAGGCCTTCTTATGCGGTTTGTGGTTTTCAGTAAGGGGAAGAACTGCGATTGAAGGCGCGAGTAACAAACAGCTTGCTGCTGCTTACACACTTGAATATAAACACGAATGGTGTTCAACGTCTCGACAAGAGCAGCTCTTTAAAGATGTATAAGTGCCCTTACTTTTACATTCTTTTACAGACACTGCTCAATATTTAATCCTAACTGTACGCGACGTTTCTAAAATGGCTACTGCTCCCTGGATAAGTACATATATTTTATCTGAAGCGCCGGTTCGCATGAATGCTTGCACTGCTTATGCTCACTTAATCAAATATATGATATTTTTAAATATCTTTAATAGTTTTTATCGAGTTTACATGCAACATGAATGACTGAGCGCGTTCAAGTGAATTAGCAGGAGATGTGAACGCAACTTGCTCAACAAATCACAATGTCTAGGCAGGTAAATAAATTGAGTCACTAATTAACTTTCTTTTATTTATTCATATAAAGGGCCAGACTATTTCCTTGCTTCAAGCTTTTGTTCTATTACACGTTGACACCATGATATCGAGTTATTCTTTCAATAGCAAGAATCCCAAATCTTCGAGTAATTTGTGGATACTGTGTCGACGCTCTATGAATGGGCCTGCAAGTGACCCATAGTTTAACGAAAATGACGAGAACTACTGATATAGGAAACAGCAGCCCTCGGCATAGCACAATAAGGGGAGGCTCGGTTTGCTGATTAGAGTGAGTAGGCGCTAAACGGGAAGCTCTTGCCTACAGTTTCCTGAAGTTTCCGCAACCAGTTCTTCCCCATTGCACGGATCTTGGCGCAAGAGGAGGAGGAATAAACTTTTATTTTGGAAACAGTGTTCCGGAGTAAGCCCCGGTTCTACTCTCGGTGGGAGGTCTCCTCATTCCAGGAACCCTCTGGCCTTCGCTGCCTCCTTGGCCCTGGCGACGAGGCGTCGTTGTTGTTCCAGGTCCTCGGAGACGAGCTTGGCCTCCCACGTTTCTATGAGGTCTTCGCTTTGTCTGGCGTTGTAACAGTCTCTCGGTGAAGGCAATGCGTCTTTGTCTAGATTGGCGCAAGAAAAAAAAAAAAATGGGCTCCAATCCACGCTTTGAAGGTGGTTGGCCAGCGAAGCTGTGGTAACACCAGATCCGATAGAGGGATGTGACGGAGCCTTGAACTGGGTGCTGACGAGCCTGAGCATGACGTCATTGAGCATATTGGCGTTGCTGTTCCTTTCATCACTCATGGTATTCGCGCTTCTCTTCAGGCGTGCGAAGTCTATGTGGCTTCCTTTGGGCAGGAACCACTGCGTCCTGCCTAGTCTTAGCGTGACGTATTTGTGAATTGAGGGTGCTATTCCCGTCGCCGTTCATCGTGTTCAGGCTGCTCTTCGGGAGTCCTAACTATGCGAGGCCTTTCCATAGCGCTGTCAAAAAACGAATGAAATCATTTCCTAGGCGAATTCTTTTACATATGAACGTGTAAGCACGTCACTGCTTGCTTCGTATGCTACAGTTGCCGCTTCCCGACAACTGCAGCATATGCAAGCGTAATCTTTACCGGGACACGCTCGCAGAGAACGCTATGCTCAAAGTCGAGCTTGCTAGTTATTTTTTTTTTTCCCTCGCAAGGCCGGCGCCGCCGCTGCCGCGGATGCGTGGAGGCAAACGCCATCTGGTGGTGTTGCAAGGAAATCAGACACGCCAAATGCATTGGCGTTCAATCTTAGGCCACGGGCCATCCCTTCTAATAAAAGTTTCAATCAATTGGGGTTCAGAGTTATGCAGCTTCGTTGTAGAAATGCCGAACGCGCTCCCGAACCTCTCCGACTGGCCCCACGTTATCTTTTCGTTCAATTTCGTTTACCTTTTCTTCATTATTTTCTACATTTGATTTTCAACCAGAGCTGATTTCCCCGATCACTTTCCTTGGTTTCGTTTTTTTCCTTGGCTTCGTTTTCTCAACCTACAACAATTGTAGCTTGAGCATCCCTGTAAAAGTACATATTGTCCACTTTTATATAGAGAATGCAACCATAATAATAATGATAGTAACATCCCGAAAACTAGATGTTTTCCGAACGCATGTATGCAAGAAATGACGTCCGAAGGGCTGAAGACAGCAGGCGAGAAGGTCCCTCACTCACTACTCGCATATAGGTGCACGACACTGAACTCACTGAAACGTGGTAGCACATTCCTGAACATGGAAAGACAAGCACATGTTAAACAGTTGCCAGTCCAAGCTGCCACGCTAATACCGTCTGTAGCAAACATCTTAACCAAACTAAACGAAGTGAAAGTAAGCCAAACCACACTGACCAAACCACTCAGACCAGGCTAGGCCGGACCAGAACAAGCCCGACAAGACCCGGCCTACCGACCAACCAAAATATAGCTGCCACATCTAGCATATCCAACTTAAAAGTCAGCTGAAATTACGTTCGCCTTCCAGTTTACATCGTACTGAAGTGCTGGAGAACCACTTTATTGGAACGGTTCGATGGAAAGTCCCTGTATTTCGCTGTACAGCAGAGTCGCTTATCTAGAAATTGGTGCAATTCCTATAAATCCCGCTTAGCAAACATTGCGCCAGCCGTGCTTCTATTAAATTTCGCAATTGCAACATTTACATCATAAAAAATCTCTACGTGATTAAAAGCTACTCGGTGAATGTTTTTCATATCACTATTTCGACACTACGATTTCTCGTATATGCAGGCAATTTAAGTATCTTCTAGAAATCCTCATGAAAAGGCGGAACAATAGTCACGGGCCAATTAATGAAATAAAGAAAAACAAAGGTGGAATAATCGGTCTACAGATAATGAGAAACAAAAAAAAAAAAATGTGCGCAATACTGTAGGGAACAAATTCATTTTTCAAGCGTTGTGGAAACCCCAGAAGAAGGCGTAAGCGAAGCAACTTTTTTAAACTGGACTTCCTCAAGAAGTTCGAGTTGTCAGTCCTTGCGGTAAAAGACATCCTCGGGCTATATTTATGGTTGAATTAGCCCGACTCCTTCGTTGGGCCTGTTTTCGATACCTTTCAGAAAGGTGGCCAAGTATCCGCAGGCCACGACTTCGCTTCGCTCTCAATACTTATACTTTCAGAGGTGGGCAAGGAGTTCTGATTTTTTACGCATGTGTCAGGTGATGACCTGTAGGAAAACGAAATAGCTAAATATATGTTGTACGTTCCCCAAAATAAAAATTGAAAATATTGGACGTTGGAACATTGAACAACATTGAAACAACTGAAACACTGAAAACATTGAAACATTGGACAACATTGAAAATTGAACAACATTGAAAGGCAACATATAAAAAATGCAGTTCATGAACGGCCAATTTCGATGTGAGGCAAGCTTGAGGAACGTACTGGTACATTAGTGTCGTACTTCCGGAAAGTCCATTATAGCCGCGCGCCTACGGTGGTATTACTGTTATTCCAAGACTAGGGCATCCATGTGGCCTCAGGCTGTTCGAAGGGCTCAGCAAGATGATTCCGAGATAGAGAAACCTTTATTGTTTAAAATAATTTTCCGGGAATGGTCGGAGCCCCTTTAGTCCGGCGCCCCATTGGCCTCGGACGCCCGCTTGACCTGTTTTATGAAGGGCTGTTGTCCCGCCAGGTCTGAGCTGGTTAGCTGTGCCTTACCGTTGCTCCATTGTGTGTCTTCAAGGGGAGTACGGTCGCGCGATTAAAAGACGGGACAAAAGAAGACACACAGGGACACACACAGCGCTGTGTGTGACCCTGCGTGTCTTGTTTTTTCCCGTCTTGTAATCGCGCTACCGTACACCCCTTGAAGATGCATTACCAACAAGCCCACATTGACATACATTGTGTGGCGTGTTTTATCAAACGGGTGCGATTCACAATCCCGTGTAATGTGTTGTAGTGTTGGTATGCCGCCGAAACCACGGGCACTCGGGCCTGCCGCGAGTGGGGAACATCTCATTTTGTAATTTAGGTCGGGGAAATACCCCGCTCTTGATGTTGCCCAGCTGGCGGCTTCCTGTTCACTGAGTGGTGGGTGAGGCGGAGGGTATTTTTTTCGGCTGTACACCTTATCCGTCTTCGTCAGACTCCTCCAACGAATGCCCGAGTGATTCTGGCTCACGAAAGGAGTCCGAAGGAGAAACATAAGGTGGTGGAGAAGGCAATGACGTCCGAAATGTCTCAAACTGATTTTTCGTAAGTTACATAATTTTTTTATTGGTACTTAGATGACGCCATCATTTTTTATATCATTCACAAACTAGCGACGACGGCGACCACAAGAAAAATTGTAAAATCAATAGGAAAACGGAGAACGAGAGATAAAGCAACAGCAATGCCAGCAGCAACAGTACAAAACAAGACAACGGCTCTCTCGATACGCATGTGCTAGTGCGGATCAATTGAGGTAAAAAATTTCTCGGCTACCCCACTTCTCTTATGCAACAAAGACTATGGGAATGAATGAGAACACCAAGAAACGAAAACAAGAGTATAAGTAACTGACAATAAGACTAAGAATATGCTCGTCCATACGCGTGTGTCGGTTGTCAGTGTGAAGCAAAGCTTTATAAAGCGGTTAAATTAATACTTTGCAACCAAACGTGGTGCATTAAACTTTGCTTACTTTCATCCCGTGCGAAATGTAATCTCATGGAACGTTAGTTTCACCACCACAAAGGTGCGAACTTTATGGCCATGCAATTTGTGCTTTGCAGAGGACAACCAGAGAGTGGCGAAAAAACCATTCTTCGGTCAATCGGTGTGGCACAAAAAAAAAAAAAAAAAATGGAAGTATTAGCTTTTTCGCTGCATAAAAATCAGGGGAAAACGAAGAATAAACATTCAGTTGCTAGTACAGCGTTGTTTCGTTGTCCTTTTCTATCAGTGCCGCTGTGTTCTGCTGGAAACCATTTGAAAAATAATTTCCCCTATGCTGTCCTTCGAGTCAATGTTTATTGGCTTCTGATCATCTAATCAAAAGCGCGCCCAGCGGTTTGCCTTCTTCTCGTTCCTATGTATGTACGTCTTGGGACGAAACAGTCATGGCCGATATTTTGTTAATCCGGAGAGACACTGCGAAGCGCCCCAGGCAAAGTACACACTGACATGGCGTCCACAGGCGCGGTGAAAAACGAAGACACACGTATGAGGTTTACAATTATGCAGATGAGGAAGAAGCGCATAATAAGTGCCCACACTAATGCCCCCCCCCCCTCTAGAAAGCGGCCGTTTCAGCAGAGGGGTCTACCGCTGAAAGTTTGCTGGACGGATGTCTACGGGTAGCCTGTTATGTGCTCTTATGCAATCGAGAACTTAGCTATTCCTAGTACCATTTGCACTTTGAGTGACTTGTACACTGATGCTTTCAGAACATTAGTATCTGGCACATAGAGAATTCTTTGCATCGTTTCAGGGGTCTTGCAGAGGTTTACTCACAAAGTGATGCTGCACTCAACGGCTGTGTCTAATAAATAAATTTTGTCTGCTTCAGGTGTGCTTTATATGAAGAGTACATAATTATAATATCACTTTTTATTATGGAGTGACCTAGCTGAAAACTAGGTATAGTTTCTTTGTTTACATTTCCAGTAATGTGTGCGAAAAAGCGGAGGTTTTAATAGGAAAACAAATATTGCCGATTTAGATCAAACACAGAAGCATGGAATTTTACGGCAAGGTTAAGCGTTGCGCTCAAACGCTTTCGATAGTGTTCAACTGTACGCAACTGCGACATCGTTTGGGGCACGCGAGGCAAATACTGTTTGGCAAAATTAATGGTGCCCCCCCTCCCCACTCATATAGCCACAAATTCTCACAAGAATGGCGAGATGAAGCCCACGCCATCGTCTTTATTCGGTAGCGAACAGTGAAATTTCAGGTAACGTTATGGCTTGGCCTTTGCTTTGCGTTCCGATCATAGCAGCGCGTTCTATTGCTCAGCTGAATGAATGCTGTGCTAATGTTGCGTCCAGTTAGCTAGCTTCGTCGCTTTTGCAGCCAAACCCTCTGCATGTGTCTGGAGGCTCTCTCTAACCCTTAGGACGCGAGGAAATCCAAAGCAAGCAAAACCTTCTTATCGCTTGGCAAACTTGGTTTAACCGCGTTCCACCATGACATCTTTTTGGATGAGACGAACGTCGTTACTGTCGCTGCAGTGGTTGCCGAAAAAAACAGATTTCACCAATTTGACGTATTTGAAGATGGGAGATTTTACAGCTCGAACTCCTCTTTGGAGAGAGTTTTCCCTCAAAGAAATTAACCAAATGCATGTTTGTGCCGTTTTAGAAGGTCGCCGTAAGTTTTGCGAAATGTTCTATCTATTAGCCTTGAGGCGTAATGTGCACGTCCTTTATATCAAAACCCAAAGGTAGACTTATGCACAGTGAAGCAACTTAAATATGCGCATGTTTTCAGGCGCAGTAAACTGATAAGGCCCGTGACACTGAGACACAAGGAAGGGGAAATTCCAGCTGGACGATGAGATATACAAGTGGCGTTATGACCGCAACGTGGAGGAGGAGGAAAAAACTTTATTCTGGTCCTGTACAAGGTGTTGCCACCTGCCTGGCTAGTCCCATGTCGGGACCGGGAGGTCAAGCCTCCTAGCCCTATCACGGGCGTACTGGACAGCCAGGACTTGAGGGATATGATCTGAAGATCTGATCATTCCTAAAAACCGATTCCGGGAAATGCCAGGGCCGAGCGACCCACACTCCCAGAGCAGATGTTCAAGCGTGCATATCTCCTTTTCGCATGCTTTGCATAAAATATTCATGTCTGTAATGTCATACCATTCTTTTATTTGTGCAGGTGAATAATAAGACTGTGTTTGTAATTGCCTAAGTGTAACTGCTTGTGCTCTGTTTAGCCTATAGTGAGGGGGTGGAAGCTCCCTCCTTTCCATGTCGTAATGTTTTGTAATTTCATTGTATGTAATGAGTGTATCTCTCTGTAGGTTCTCCAATCCAGCAGAATCAAAACCATATGTAAAAGCGGCCCGGTCTGTAAGGTCGCGGGCGACGCTGTTGGCCGATTCATTTGGATTGACAGGAATGTCCTCAAGTGAACCAAGGTGTGCCGGGAACCAGTAAATGTAACGCGTAACATTTGTTTGCATTTGGTTAATTATTCTAGCAGCCTGTGGGGCAATCTTTCCCCTATTGAAAGCTCTAATAGCTGTTTTCGAGTCACTGTATATTTCTGTGAATCTATCGTCTGTTAGTGCCAATGCAATGGCAACTTGTTCAGCGACTTCAGGTTTGCTAGTGTAGACCGTGGCGCAGTTGGTGCATTTGCCCTGATGATCCACTACTGCCGCCGCGAACTTAGTTCGATCCTTGTAGGCAGCCGAATCCACAAAGCAGGCTCCTCTGCCCCCTTTATCCATTTTCTTGATTAACGCCCTGGCTCGTGCAACTCTCCTGTTGATGTTATGTTTTGGGTGCATATTCCTGGGTAGCGGTGCGACAATTATGTTGTCTGCGAAATCTTGATGAACCTTAGTGTAATTTGCTGGATCCGTAATGGGGTTGATCATGATCTTGTCCAGGATTGATCTTCCCGTGCTGGTTGTAGATAACCTCGCTATTTGTGATGTTTCTTGGGCCTCCGCGATCTCCATGGTCGTGTTGTGTATTCCTAACTTGAGCAATGTTTCAGTGCTGGTTCGCATTGGGAGCCCCAATGCGCTTTTAACAACCTTCTTGATCGCTGCGTCAAGCTTCTTGAGTTGAACCTGCGTCCAGTTGTACATGGCAGCGGCGTATGAGATATGGCAGAGTACGAAAGAGTTGATTAACCTGATGAGGTTATCTTCTTTCATGCCCTTGTGTCTTCCTGCCAGGCGTCTGATCATCCTGTACGCGTTATCCGTTTTAAGGGTAATTTTCTTGACTTCCGTATGGTTTCCACCATTGGCATCAATGAAAAAGCCTAGTACCCTGATCACGTTGACTCTGGGTATATTGACACCATTTTCTGTATGTAGGTATACATTGGTTTCCGATAGAGGTTTCCAGCCCTTAGGCCTGTCCCCTTTTTCCCGTCTATAAAGTAGCAACTCCGATTTATGTGGGGAGCACCTGAGTCCAGTAGGTTTCAGGTATTCCTCCACCGTCTTGATCGCTTCAGTCAGTGCGTCCTGTATCTGCCCTTCACTGCCACCAGCACACCATACAGTGAGATCATCAGCATATATGGTATGGTCAATGCCCTTAATGTTGCGCAGCTTTCTGGACAGACCAATCATGCACAGGTTGAAAAGGACGGGAGAGATCACAGATCCTTGGGGGGTTCCTCGATCTCCGAGCTGAAATTCTTCGGAGTATGCGTCGCCGACCTTTATCTTCGCTGTGCGTGCTTCGAGAAAGGATTTGATGTATTTAAACATCCTCAATCCCAGTCCAATGTCTTCTATCGTTTTGAGGATGTACTCATGCTTGATGCTGTCGAACGTTTTTTCCAAGTCTAATCCGAGTATGGCCTTCGTATTTGTAGAATATCCGTCGAGTATGTGGTGTTTAATTTGCTTCATGGCATCCTGCGTGCAAAGTGCGGACCTAAAACCCAGCATGTTGTGAGTGTATATATTATTTTCCTCTAAGTAGTCTTTTAGCCTATTAAGGATTGCGTGCTCAGCAACCTTCCCCACGCATGATGTAAGAGATATTGGCCTTAAGTGTTTAGGAAGACTTAATTTCAACAAAAGACGATACCAACACTGAGCCTAGACTGGCAGAGCGGAAGCTACACTTGCAACAAAGCCGGAAGTCTACGTGTGCTCTTAAAACTACATCTTGCGAAACCACCCCATTTTCTCTAAGTATTGCCGGATTTCTGCATCACTATTCAGCAAAATAAAAAAAAACAGCTTAAATGCCACATATAGCAGCAGACTATTTCACGCTGCCTTCATGTCTTTTAACTTAAGGCGCCTAGATCTATAATATTATGGTCTGTGTCAAACAACGCCGTTCAAAATTTTGTTGCTAAAGGGTGCGAACACGCAGTCGTGCGCGTGATGTGCCCAAATTGAACTTAGGCCTAAGTAATGCTTAGACTTCGTCTCACGGGTTTTAGTATTGACAAATTGCGGGATATAAATTTTAATTGTCGTGTATTGATAAAGACGAGTAAAACCAAGTTGTACTGACCTAGCCACAGCAATAGCTACTGCAATAATAGAAGCGTAATTCGTGAACTTTCTTTGAATGAATTCAGGCACGAAGGTCCAAAATTAACCTCAGATTTGCTGTTCTCAAATGCATGTAAATGTTCCGTGTATCAAAGCCTGCATGCGGATATCTGACGACGAAATTCCGGATATTCGCCGAAGCTACGCTACATCAGTTTAAGACCGCTGCTGTTGAATCGAAAACGCTTTTGCAGTCATTTGCGATCGAATGAAAATCTTTTATTCTTGTATCTCCAAATATGCACATATTGTACGCTTCGTTCAGCATATCTTCTCATACTTACCATTAATACAGTTTGTGATTTTTTCTGTTAGCGTATTTCTTTCAAGTCATGGCGGTGGTTTCTTAAAATTTATGAACGATTCATATGTGACTGAACTATGATCCCGCTGTGCTGCTTTATAGCTCAACTGCAAATGGTTAGGAAAGAGAAATCAGAGAGCGATGACAAAATGAGAAAAACGATCTAGCGAGAATGAAAGACGCCAGGATGTGACTTAGGTTATTCCATGAGGCGTCTGCCTGTCAGACGTTGATTGGTTCTAATAGTACTTACGGACTTATGCGATGACAACTTGCAGTTGATGTTCCTTATATGACTTACGTGTGATGTCTTACGACAAATCGGGCCTAACTGATCACTGATACACATATTGCCCGTTGCTTGAACGAATTTTTTCTAGTTTACCCTTACCCACGACTCCTTACCATTTCTTTCATACGATCGACATACATACATAGCTACATACCTACATACGCAGGCACGTACGTGTGTATATATATGTGGGATGTCGTGTCTGCCGAAGGACGAATCCCAACATAAAAACGTAACGCTTCTTTATTCGACTAACGATGGCAGCGGACGGGCATACCAACGCTACGTTCGTCCCAGTAGCGGAAGGTAGAAGGCGGCCTTTCTCAGCCAGGCAGCCTGTTTTTATAGCCACCATCGGTGACGCATACCTCGGGTGACGTGGCGGTGGCGCTATGCTTTATCGACCATGCAGTCCAGCGTGCAGCTGTGTTATGCTGGGCCAGATGATAAGACGAAAGATGCGCAGAAATATGTGCGGAGTGTGTCGCCATATATATATATATATATATATATATATATATATATATATATCCAGCAGAATATAAAAAGTAGCCATGATGACACGAAGCATTATGATTTATTTCATACGGAGTTGGCATCTTCTAACCTATACCATTTCCATATATAATATAAGTATGTGTCAACCAACGCTATTGAAAGATTTGTCGCTAGAGCCTACCGATAGGGAGTCGTAGGTTGGAGGTGTGACCAATGCCGGCATCGAAACGCTGAACGCCGCGTGTGCGCTGGACATGAGTGAACATTTCTGCAACAATGTGTCTTAAAAATGAATTGGTGACATTAAACTACACCCGTACGTCGAACGAGAAATTGCATACCGCAGGAATGTATCACGTTATGTGCTGCAAAGCCGGGAAACACGGTTACAATATTTGCATGAACATTGAAGGTCAGGTAATTTCTAT